>NW_026692358.1:0-54293 GCF_021218885.2 Marmota monax | reverse complement strand
TAAAAAGTGTACTATAGGGACACTGCTACAACAATGTTCATAGCAGCACAATTCACAATAGCTAGACTGTGGAACCAACCTAAATGCCCTTCAATAGATGAATGGATAAAAAAAAATGTGGCATTTATACACAATGGAGTATTACTCTGCACTAAAAAATGACAAAATCATGGAATTTGCAGGGAAATGGATGGCACTAGAGCAGATTATGCTAAGTGAAGCTAGCCAATCACTAAAAAAAATGCCAAATGTCATCTTTGATAAAAGGAGAGCAAGTAAGAACAGAATAGGGAGGAAGAGCATGAGAAGAAGATCACCACTGAACAGGGATGAGAGGGGGGAGGGAAAGAGAGAGAGAAGGGAAATTGCATGGTAAAGGAAGAAGACCTTCATTGTTATACAAAATTACATATAAGAGGAAGTGAGGGGAAAGGGGAAAAAATAAGAGAGAGAAAAGAATTACAGTAGATGGGGTAGGGAGAGAAGATGGGAGGGGAGGGGAGGGGAAGGAAAGGGAGGGGAGGGGGGATAGTAGAGGATAGGAAAGGCAGCAGAATACAACATACACTAGTATGGCAGTAGGTAAAAAAGTGGACATGTAACCGATGTGAGTCTGCAATATGTATATAGGGTAAAAATGGGAGTTCATAATCCGCTTGAATCAAATGTATGAAATATGATATGTCAAGAGCTTTGTAATGTTTTAAACAACTAATAAAAAAAAGAGAAGAATCAGGTAAAAGATATTCCTGGAAAGTGCTGCCTCAGGGAATGCGTAAAAGTCCTACCCTATGTCAAAATTTTGTGGCACAGGCCATCACGCCTCTGAAGGGAAAATACCCTCATGCATATATTATTCATTTGATGGATGATATACTTCTACTTGTTGCTAATCCATACTCTTAGAAATCTTTGCCTGATTACAGACTTCACTCAGCAATGGGTTTAGGCATTGCACTTGAAAAGGTGCAGAGAACATCTCCTTTTCTATATCTAGGTCATGTAATTGAAGGATGCACAATCTGTCCTCAAAATTTACAAATAAGAGTCAAGGAATTGCATACTCTTAATGATTTTCAAAAACTATTAAGTGATATAAATTGGCTGATGCCATCTTTGAAGCTAAGTACTGAGTCACAGATTTAAGTCCTTTATTTCAAATATTACAGGGAGTTCCTTCTCCAACTTCTTCTCATCAGTTCACAACAGAAGTGAGAACAGCTTTGAGAAAAGAAGAAATTGCTATTATAAATGCTCAACTTACTAGAATTAATCCACAAGAATCTATATATTTATTGATATTCCCCACTGATTATGCTCCTACAATATGGCAAGAATTGGGAGTTATTGAGTAGATTCATTTAGCCCACTCTCCTCAAAATTCATTAACTCCTTTTCATAATTTTGTTGCTCAATTAGTTATCAAGGGCAGAACACGAGTTTTACAGCTGGTTGGATCAGAACCTAATATTATAATCAACCCAATTTTCTGCTCAATAGTATGATTGGCTTTTCCAAACTTCTAATACTTGGCAAAGAGCTTTTGCTAATTCTCCTGGTCAGATAGAAAGTCATTATCCTCGTGATAGAATTAGTGAATTTGCCTTGGTAACTGCTTTTATTTTTCCAAAATTGTGCATGCTCAATAAGTAGAGCACTAATGGTATTCACCAATGGCTCAAGCTCAGGTAAATCAGGTTTTTATAGTCACACTCATACAGAGGTGATACAAACCTCATATACTTCTGCTTAATGAGCAGAACTTCAAGCTCTCACTAGTGCTTTAAGTCATTTTGCAAATGAGCACATTAATATTTATTTTGATAGCTTATATGCAGTTGGAGTTACTAAAAATTTGAAACTTCAACTATTGGGTATACATCATCACAAGAGTTATTCAATTTATTTCATATCATGCAAAAATGGTGCAAATGCAACAACACCCATGATTTATAGGCCACATACTGGCCCACACTAATCTTCCAGGGCCTTTGACATCAGGTAATGATAAGATTGATAAATTGGTTGCTGTTAGTCAGAAAATGTCTTGTATGACTGTGTGCATGGTTCACATTCTTCACATCATTAAAATGCTTCTAGTTTGCATTAAAAAAATTTAATATTACTAGAGAGCAAGCTCGTCAATTTTTTATGTCTCTGCCCCAGTGTGTTATACACATTCCATTTTTACCATATGGGGTAAATTCCCATGGATTAATACCAAATCAATTATGGCAAATGGATGCAACTCACATTCCTGAATTTGGTAAACAATGTTATGTACATATAATTGTAGATACTTATTCTAGATTTATCTTTGCTACAGTCCATACAAAAAAATAGTCAACATGTTATTTCTCATATGTTTAGCTGCCTTTGTGGTATTAGGATGTCCTTTATAGATTAAAACTGATAATGCATTAGCTTATGTTAGCTATTCTTTTCAGCAATTTTGCAAAGACTTTTGTATTGACCATAAAACAGGTATTCTTTACAACCCTCAAAGTCATGTTATTGATGAATGAGCTCATTTATCTATTAAGCTACAATTATAAAAACAAAAAGGGGAATATAGGATCCTCCAAAACAACCTCAATCATTCTCTGTTCATTTTAAATTTTCTAAACTGTGACTCAGAAGGTCACACTGCAGCTGAGCAACACATTTCTTCCACAGCAACAGGCACTTTAGGTCGAGTTTGGGGGAAAGATTTTCAGACTGGCCAATGGAGAGCACCAGATCCATTGATTATGTGGGGCAGAGGTCATGCTTGTATTTTCCCAGAAGGTGCTTTTGACCTGTTTGGGTAACCTGAACATGCCATCAGACATGGAGAACCTAAAACCAAGACTCAAACGACTGAGGACTGATCCAGAGATGGCAGATCTGACTCCCACTGTCAAGAAGAACTCTCAAAGGAAGAGGTGAAAGAAGATGGTGCAGAGAGACCCATTGGTGAAGCTACCCTCATGGAAGCAGCTGAAGAATCTGATGCTGCAGGCTGAACAAATGATTGGACAGTAAGGAAAAATTAAATATCTAACAATGATGTTTGTGGTGATACTAGCTCTATTGAGCTGTAAAGAAAAGGGGAATCAGGGAGAAACCTATTGGACATATTTTCCAGATCCACCTTTAGTACACCCAGCATTGTGGACTGGGAAATCTATCCAGTATTTACTAATGACTCATATATGATGGTAGGATTTACAGACATCCATATTACTCACATTCATGTGGTTGGACTTAATTATTCTGGTCATAGTGCTGAATTACCCTTGTGTTGGTCCCAATGATAAACATGTTGGATGTCTAAAAGTGTCCTTTGAGGAAAAGACAACAGTTGGGGGACCTAGACCAGCTAACTGTACTGTTCCTGGAGACTCAAAGCGTTATAGCAGATTAGTTATTAAAATAGGACTTTCTCATAACAAGCCAGTAATTTCAGCAGAACATCCACTAATACCTCATTGTCCTAACCATTCTGTGATAGAAATTGGCACCTTTCCTAAGTGGATGGATTGTATAAATACTTTCCCAGTACAGCATAAGGTATCTAGAAATAGTGGGTACATTTTGGACTGGTCTCCAAGAACTGACAGAAAACAATTATGCAAGGGTGCTGCCATGACCCCTGCAGGATTTGTTAGTAACATCTTGACCCTCAGTGAAGATGGCATTCAGAAAGATGTCTGGTGCTTAATTGATGCCTCAGAATTCTTACATTTCATTGACAAGCCTTTCCTAGACTTTGTAGGCAAAAATTGTAAGGAGGCTTCCTATTATGGCCTACAGGTCTGTGTTTAATTTCCTTACATTTTAATTACCAGAAATGTAAAAGTTATAAGATGACAGATATCTTGTAGCATGTAATAAATGTAATTTTACTAATTTTATCATCAGATATTATAGAGGGAAAGCAACACTAGTACTTCATCAGCCCTCTTTTTTCTTATTGCCAGCTAGTATTTCAGAGCCATGGCATGCTGATGCTGGTTTTCAACCCTCATAACAAATACATGCCCAGCTAGTGAGACCTATCATGCTCTTGGACTCGTAGTATTGGGAGTAGTTAACGTAGTTTCATTTATTGCTTCCACAGTTACAATTGGGGTGGCCATATCTCAAAATATTCAACATGCAGATTTTCCTAATAATTTGGCTAAGAACACTTCCACCGCTCTTCATAATCAAATAAATATTGATGAAAGGATTGAGACTAAGCTAAATGCCTTAGAAGCTACTGTCATAAATATTGGTAATGAACTTTCAGCTTTGAAATTCAAAGAAAGACTTAAGTGTCATGCTGATTATAAATGTGTATGTGTTACTGCTGCCAAATACAATGCTTCCCAATGGGATTGAGAGAAGGTTAAAAACCATTTGTTAGGTATTTGTCAGAATAATGATAACAGCTTGGATCTTTTGGAGTTACATCATCAAATCCAAGATATACAAGAAAAAGTAAGATTGATTTTTTAGATTCTACTTCTTTAGCTGATCAAATACTTTAAGAGTTAAATGGCTTTAACCCCTGTAACATTCTTGAACATTCTGCATGGTATATCCTTGTATTGTTCTCATTGCTACTAATTCTGTCTTGTATTGTGATTATAGGATGTCGTGCCTTCTGAACAAGAATTTGGTTACTCAAGATAGTGATTCATCATCTGCTTTTTCAAAAAAGAAGGGGGAATATGTGGGGAGCCACACTGAGTAACCACACCTTCTAGCCCTGATGCACCATGGGGATCGGCCCGGTCACTGTAGTCTGGCACAGTACTGTCATGACTCATGATTCTGTCTTTTCCCCTGCTCAGATAATAAGAAGGTTCTCTTTGTGGGGCATACCCCTAGGGTTGAGTTACACTCATCTGTTCCCTTGTAGTCCTGCCCCTTCTGACCTTTTTGGATACAGCTTTCTAAGAACAAGATTCCCCCCAATAAAAACTCACTTCTGTATGTGTTCCCTCTCTTTTCTCAGCCTCTTGCAACTTTCTCTTGCTCTCCCTTTTGGGGAGCCTGAGGATGATAGCCAGAAAAGCTGTCCTGAAGCTTGTGTAAAGGTAAATTGTGTCTGTGTTTTATTTTGTCTCCCTGCAAATTCACACGAATGATCTTAGTTCAGCTGCCCACGCTGGTCAGGAGCAGTAGTTATTCCTAATAATTTCACTGAAATTAATGTGTGGTCACTGTGAAAAAGGAGCTGTGGTCCAGTCCTAGCCAATGCCATATGAGAAGGTTACTGCAGGGGGATTCTGTGTAAAAGTCTCTCTTTTCTAAGAAGATTATTTTAACAGAGTTGACTCCTCATCCTAATCTGGATATTGTGCTGCTGTGCTGGGCTGTCTGCTCCCAGCTGCAAATGATGTCAACACACAGAGGAGAGAAGAGACAGGAGCAGACGGGATAATTTCTAGACTCACATGGACTATACCTGGAGTTCATTCTTTCTCTGAGCTTTGAGTTTGGGGAGTAAACCTGTCTGTGTGCGTTCAGCCAATATAATATTTTTGTAAGGTTTTATGACCTGTTATAGCCAAATGACAGCAACCACTGAAGATAACAAGTTTCTCCCTGAAACCTCTGAACTAACTGCATTTTGCCTCCATTCAAGACCATTCAGAATCTTTGAAAACTGCTGATTTCTCCTGTAGAGCATACTTGTACCCCCTTAGTTTCTAAAGGCTGACCATGGTATGCACAGAAGTAGCAGCAATGTCACAAAGGGACTCAATTTTCTCCTCTACTCTTCCAGACCTGTTGAGAGCCACAGCCAAAAGAGGCCCCAGCAAACTTCCATCTTCCAGCATACTTCCAGCTGCCAGCTGATGATTGGTTCACAGCAGCCCCAGCAAACTTCTAGCTGCCAACTGATTGGCTCCTCTGTGGTGATGCTCATTGGGCTGTTTCCCTGCCCTTTCAGACCACGGAGCTGCTCACTGGGGGACTTATTTGGCTCCGCCCATGCGACCCAGCCAATCGGCCTCAAGAGCAGCAGGAGTTGGGGAGGTTGAGAGGCTTGTGGGAAGCCGGTGGTGGCAGTTGGGCTCTGAGGGTTTTTCCTGAGGAGCTGTGTGGTGTGGTGTGTGTGTTCTAAAAATAAAGTTTGTTTCTTTTGACAAGTGGCTCCTGAATTGTGCCCAGCCAGACTGTGGCATTTGGTGGCTCGCATGGGGAACGATGGAGGGTAAGTGATAAAGTAAACTGCTCGCCCCTGAGGGCAGGGCAAGAGGATGGGTAGCCATTTTAAGATTCTTCTTTTGTTTTGTTTTGCTTTTGTTTTAAGTTGCCTGTCCCTGGAGATGAGTGAGATGGAAGAAAAATTGCTCACATCTGAGGAAAAACTATTTGCGTCTGAGGAACAGATAGGGAGAAAGGACGGATGGACATTTCAGGAGGATAGAAAGGCTGATATAAAGATTTTGTGTTGTTCCATTTTTGTTTCATTCTGTCTCGGCTTTGTTTGGTGTCATCTTGTTGGGTTGTATTATAGTAGAAATATGGGATCAGAAATTAGTAAAAACAAACCGAAAGAGTGTTAAGTAAATTGTTAGAGGAAGGAGGCATCCCAGTAAAATCAAGAGCAGTTAGGGCATACATTGATACAATATAAAAATGTAGCCCATGGCTTTTTAAGGAGGAGTTGTTAGATATATCACAATGGAACCATCATGGTGAAGATTTAAAAAGAATAGAAAAGAAAAGCCCAGGGACTCTGCCAGTTGGCACATTGCCATTGTGGACGTTCATATCTTGTTTGCTTAGTCCAAAGCCTTCAGTTCAGACAATGGTAGAGGAAGGAGAAGACATATTGATTCAAGTAAAAGAGAAGGTCTCTCAAGTTAGTCAGACAGAGGAAAAGATTCAAGTAAAAGAGAAGGTCTCTTGAGCTAGTCAGACAGAGGAAAAAAATTCAGGTAAAAGAGAAGGTCTCTCAAGTCAGACAGAGGAAGAAAGTTTAGAGCAGAAAAAGCCATCAGGGGAAAAGTTACAACAGGAGACTGCTACTAACACCTTTCTATCACCAGAGGGCATAAGTGTCCAACCAACAGCGCCACCTCCATATGCTGGGAGGCTCCCAAACCCCGCAGTTGATAGTTGGGATCCTGAGACAGGATCTCAAATATTAACATGCCCTGTATTTGAGCAGGCAGGAGGGCAGCAAATTCACCATGCTTTAAATTTCAAAAAAGTGAAGCAGCTAAAAGAGGCTGTAACAACCTATGGTCCTCAAGCACCCTTCACTGTAAGCATGGTCGAATCCATTATCAACTTGAACATGACGCCAGCAGATTGGGCTAATATGTGTAAAGCTGTGCTAAATGGAGGACAATACCTATTATGGAAGGTTGCCAATGAGGAATTTTGCAAGGAGATGGCTAGGCGAAATGCAGCAGCTGGTTATCCTCAGAGAAATCTAGATATGTTGTTAGGAAAGGGACCTTATGAGGATCAGCAGCAACAAATTGCATATGATCCTGGCATGTACGCACAAATTGCTGAGATGCGGTTAGGGCATGGAAGACTTTACAAGGACATGGAGGTTTACAAGGTTAATTATCTAAGGTAATACAAGGAGCTAATGAATCTTACACTGAATATGTAGATAGGCTTATTCAAACAGCTACCAGAGTTTTGGGGAATACAGAACAAGCAATGCCATTAATAAAACAACTGGCTTATGAGCAAGCCAATCGTTGGTGCAGAGAAGTCATTAGACCATGGAAACATGAAGATTTAAACACATATATTAAATTATGTAGAGACATTAATGAACAAGGGCAAGTCGTGGCAGCTGCAGTAAAACAGGCTTTAGATGCCAGGCCAAGAACATGCTACAATTGTGAACAAACAGAACATTTTAAAAGGAATTTCCCCATAGGTAGAGGGTTTAACAAAACTAGGTATCAAAGGAGTAGAATACCGGGTATTTGCCCACGATGCCGTAGAGGGAGACATTGGGCTAATGAATGCCGTTCTCAAACCACCATAGAGGGTACTCCATTATCAAAAAATGAACAAGGACCAGGTGTTTATCCATGATATCGTGGAGAAAGGCATCAGGTTCCATTGCCAAAAAATGGACAGGGGGGCCCAGTGCTCCGGGGCCCAAGACCACAAATATACAGAGCACTGGAGGAACCCAGCAACCCCATCAGTGTAGTGCCCAGGACACATTGTCCATTAAATCCCTCACTAGACAAACCAGAGGAAGTGCAGGATTGGACATCTGCACCTCTGCCAGAACAGTACTAACTCCAGAGATGAGAGTTCAAATCATTCCCACAGGGGTAAAAGGACCTCTTCCCAAAGGAACAGTAGGCTTATTATTGGGATGCAGTTCTTCTACTCTAAAAGGACTTATGATAAGTCCTGGAGTAATTGATCCTGATTATGAAGGTGAAATAAAAATTATAGCCAGTTCTCCAAAGAGTATATCAGTAATTTCACCAGGAGATAGAATAGCACAGTTACTAATAATACCCAGCCTACATGATAAATTTTCCAGTCGTACTGTAGAAAGAGGTTCCAAGGGATTAGGCTCCACAGGTGTAGATTGGGCTATGCTTTCTTTAAATTTAGATTCTCACCCCATGCTAAAACTAAATACTCAAGGACATGAATTTAGGGCTAATGGATACAGGTGCAGACCTTAGCATCATCTCTCGTCAAGAATGGCCAAAACATTGGCCATTACAACAAGCCACTCAAACGCTTCAAGACCTAGGAGTGGCAACTAATCCCCATAGAAGTGCAATGGTATTAGATTGGAAGGATCCTGAAGGATGTGAAGGAACTATACAACCATATGTATTGGATCATCTTCCCGTAAATTTATGGGGACGAGATGTCCTAGATCAATTAGGTTTGACTTTAACAAATAACATCAACCAAAATGCACCCACTATTATGGCTAGACAAGGTTTTAGGAAAGGAAAAAGATTAGAAAAACAAGAACAAGGCATAGCAGCACCAATACAAATAGATCAAGGCACAGACAGACATGGGTTGGATTTTCAGAAAGGGCCACTGAGACAATAAAAATTACTTGGAAATCAGAAAGACCAGTATGGGTTCCTCAGTGGCCCCTGACTAAAGAAAAGATACAAGCAGCCCATGACCTGGTCAAACAACAATTAGCGGAAGGACATATACAACCTTCTGTATCTCCCCATAATACTCCCATTTTTGTCATCAAAAAGAAATCTGGTAAATGGAGATTATTGCAAGATTTAAGAGCCATTAATAATGACATGGTTATTATGGGACCTGCTCAATCGGGGATTCCTCAATTGTCTGCTTTGTCAAAAACCTGGTATGTTTTAGTTATAGATATTAAAGATTGTTTTTTTTTTTTCAATTCCAGTTCATCCTGAGGATAGTCCATGTTTTGCATTTACTATCCCTGCACTGAATCATGAAGGTCCTGATCAGAGATATGAATGGAAAGTACTCCCTCAAGGGATGGCTAACAGCCCAAATATGTGTCAAATTTATGTTAACAAAGTAATCCCGCCACTTAGAAATCAAAATCCTGAACTACAAATATTTCACTATATGGATGATGTATTATTAGCACACAAAGATAAAAACACATTGCTAGAATGTTATGCCACATTTACAAACTTATTAAAAAATTATAATCTAGAGATAGCAATAGACAAAGTACAATTAAATTTTCCAATTAATTATTTAGGAGTTCTATTATCCTCAACCATGGTCCATCCACCCAAAATTCAAATACGAGTAGATCAACTCAAATCACTTAACAACTTTCAAAAGTTATTAGGAGATATAAATTGGATAAGGTCTTATCTAGGTATACCAACAGGAGAGTTGGGACTTTTATTTGATATCCTAAAAGGTCCATCAGATCCAAATTCACCCCGAATGTTAATGCCTGAAGCAGGAAAGGCATTAAAAATCATTGAAACATATATGGAAAATATGCATTTGGATAGAATTGATATAACTTTGCCTTTATTATTTATTGTACTACCAACAAAAAATATTCCTACAGGAGTATTTTGGCAAGAATGTCCATTATTATGGATACATTTATCTTATTCTCCTAACACTATTCTTACTAGGTATCCTGAGGCTGTAGGACAATTAATACTCAAAGGAATAAAAGCAGCAAAGGGAGCATTTGGAATTTCTCCCAATAAAATTATTACTCCGTATACTATGAATCAAATTGATGAGTTAGCTTATGAGTTAAATACTTGGGCAATAATCATGTGCAAATCTAATGTTTCATTTGATAACCACTTACCATCTAATCCTTTATTGTCTTTTTGGTCATTGCATCTTGTAATTTTTCCAAAAATGACAAGAAAAACACCTATCATGAATGCTCCAAATATATTCACTGATTGGTCAAATAATGGTACAGCAGCAATAGTTACACCTGATCAAACTTTTACATTTTTACTACCCAAACAATCAGCTCAAAAGGTAGAGCTTAATGCAGTATTACAAGCTTTTGTGATGTTTAAAGATTCTGTATTTAATTTATTTTCCGATAGTCAGTATATAGTTAATGCTATAGTATCCCTTGAAGATGCTGGTAGGATTTCCCCTTCCTCTACTCTTTTCTCTTTGCTTTCCACTATACAAAGTCTAATCTGGGACAGAAAAAATCCATTCTTTATAGGACATATCAGGGCACATATAGGATTGCCTGGAGCCCTTAGATTGGGCAATGATTTAGCAGATAAATCTACACATGACATACATATTTTCTCTACACTAGAAGAAGCTACAAATTTTCATAAAAAGTTCCATGTCAATGCTAAAACTTTACAAAAGCATTTTAAAATAACTAAGGAACAAGCTAGACAAATAATAAAACAATGTCAAAATTGTGTGACCTTTTTACCACAAGTTAATCTTGGAGTCAATCCTAGAGGACTGATACCTAACCATATTTGGCAGACGGATGTCACACACTTGCCAGAATTTGGAAAATTAAAATATTTACATGTTATAGTTGATACTTCTTCTGGATTTTTGATGGGCTCCCTTCATGCCGGAGAAAAAACTAAAGATATTATAGCTCATTGCTTACAAAATTTTGCCACTGTGGGCGTTCCAAAACAGTTAAAAACAGATAATGGCCCTGACTATACTTCTACCTCTTTTAAACAATTTTGCTCATCATTTGGCATTACTCATATAACAGGAATCCCATACAATCCACAGGGACAAGGCATAGTTGAAAGAGCTCATCAAACTATTAAAATGTACTTATTAAAGCAAAAAGAAGGAATTGGGAAGGGGTATATATTCCCCAAAGATAAACTTAAAATAACCCTTTTTACTCTAAACTTTTTAAATTTAGATTCATCAGAGCTTAGTGCTGCGGAAAGGCATATGTGTCCAAAAAATGTACATAAGCCCAAGGTACTTTGGAAGGATATTCTAACAGGACAATGGAAAGGTCCTGACCCAGTAATTGTCTGGAGTCGGGGGTCTGTTTGTGTGTTTCCACAGGGAGAACAGCAGCCGATTTGGATTCCAGAGAGATTAACTAAGGCCCTGACCCAGTGATTGTCTGGAGTCGGGGGTCTGTTTGTGTGTTTCCACAGAGAGAACAGCAGCCGATTTGGATTCCAGAAAGATTAACTAATGCGATTTCTACAGACAAAAAAAAAGATGATTTGGCTCAAATCCATAACAGCTGATATCCAAAACTCCAGTTTGGCTATCCTTACATCTTCGACAGAACCAGGATGCTTTTTTCAATATCTATTTTATTATTATCCTTTCCCACATCATGAAGTTCTATTTTGTTTTTTGAGCTCATACAGAGCTAGTTTAATGTTTTGCTGATCAGTTCTATTTTTTCAGTATAGAGTTTTTAAACATTGCAATGGAGATTTCACCTGTAAAAAGTTATAAGGCCTTTACTATTGTGTTATGTGTTGTATGTATTATATTATGTGTGCACACTTGTGTTTTATGTTGTATGTTTGTATGTACGTATGTCCATATATCATATATGATGAGCACTCATGAAAAAATGGATCCAAATATTTTTTTTTTAATTCACGTGATTTAAATGGTTTAATTTAAATTGGGTAAACAGTTGTTGAGGATTGTTTTAATATGTGAACAAAAAAGGAGTTTAACAGATCTGTTTGTTTATTTTCACCTTTCGTTTTATTTAATAATTCTGTTCAAGACAATGTAAATTGTTCAGAAAATTGTTTTCTTTTAGTGCCTTGTGGAATGTTACACAATTTTTTTCTTTAGCCATTATTGCCAGAATTCCTATCTTCATCCCAGTGCCGGTGAAGACAAAGATAAAACCAATCTACAGCTTCTGCAATAGCCATCACTGAACTGCTTGCAGAACTTGCCTGGACTATGAATCACTTGTATGCATTGTGAACTCACTTGTATGCATTGTGAACTATCTGTTGGTGCAGCGACTTGTGGTGTGTTGGGGTATTTTTTTGACGGTGTCATCGGTAGTACAATTTTTCCAAAAGGAGCCGTCAATTGGCTTGGTGTATCCTCCTCCCTTCTGCTTGTGATGGTCGTTCAGCTAAAATTTGGGGGCCAACAGAGGTGAGGCAAAGAACCTCACCCCCCCCCCGCTGGTACAAAGACATATCCACAGGTGTGGCTGTATGCTGGACCAGTAGTCAGTGACGGGTAAGATCCAATTGCAATGGTACCAACCTAAGACAGGAGGCTGACGCCTTGAGGTCAGCTCATCCGACGACGGGTAAGAACCATATGTAGTATTGGACAACCTAAGGCAGGTACAGTCCCTAAGCCTCATGCTTGTTGTTTAAATAGAGAGGGGGAGATGTTGAGAGCCAGAGCCAAAGGGGCCCCAGCAAACTTCCAGCTGCCAGCAAACTTCCAGCTCCCAGCTGATGATTGGCTCAGAGCGGCCCCAGCAAACTTCTAGCTGCCAACTGATTGGCTCCTCTGCAGTGATGCTCATTGGGCTGTTTCCCTGCCCTTTCAGACCACGGAGCTGCTCACTGGGGGACTTTTTTTGGCTTTGCCCATGCGACCCAGCCAATCGGCCTCAAGAGCAGGAGGAGTGGGGGAGGTTGAGAGGCTTGTGGGAAGCCAGTGGTGGGAGTTGTGCTCTGAGGGTTTTTCCTGAGGAGCTGTGTGGTGTGGTGTGTGTGTTCTAAAAGTAAAGTTTGTTTCTTTTGACAAGTGGCTCCTGAATTGTGCCCAGCCAGACTGCGGCACAGAGCCATGGTCCATTTTCCATGATTTAGGAAAGACTACTGGTGTTCAACTACTTTCTTAAAAAATGAAAAGAAAAAAAAATGATACTTCTATTTTCTATTGCAAGGAAAGATTTCATCCCATTTTCTAAGGAACATAAAAGTGTCACCTAACCAAAATGGCATCATTTTTATTACCCTAGAATTTATTTTATGTCTATTCATGTACCATGAAATCTGGGGTTTGCTGTACTATGGGTATCAAGCTGCTTCTCTGATCTGCTGAGGGCTGTCATCTAATTTCAGCAACTATCTAAGAAGTTCAGCTGCCTGGCTGGCTGGGAGGATGAATAAGGTGTCTTAGAGATGATAACCACACACTTGTTACCTGATATATTCTAAGGTTTGTGACCAGATAAGAATCAGTGATATTTTTTAAATTTTTTATTTGTTTTAGTTAGTTATGTATGACAGTAGAATTTATTTATGCACTTTGGTATATCATATATTGTTGGGGTATAATTTTTCATTTTTCAGAGTGTACATGTTGATAAATCACATTGGTCATGCAGTCATATATATACATAGTAATAATGTCTCTTTCATTCTACTATTCTTCCTATACCCACATCCCTTCTCCTCCCCTCCCTTCACTCCCTTCTACCTAATCTAAGGTAACTTTATTGTTTTTTTTAAAAGAGAGAGAGAAGAGAGAGAATTTTAATATTTATTTTTCAGTTTTTGGCGGACACAACATCATTGTTTGTATGTGGTGCTGAGGATCGAACCCGGGCCACACGCATGCCAGGCGAGCGCGCTACCACTTGAGCCACATCCCCAGCCCAACTTTATTCTTTTCTAGTGCCCCCCACCCCGATTTTCAATTAGCATCCACATATTACAGGAAACATTCTGCCTTTGATTTGGGGGGATTGGCTTATTTTGCTTAGCATGATATTCTCCAGTTCCATTCATTTAACAGCAAATGCCATAATTTCATTCTTCTTTAAAGCTGACTAACATCCCATTTAATATATAAACCAAATTTTCTTTATCCATCATCTATTGAGAGACACCTAGGTTGATTCCATAATTCAGCTACTGTGACATGAACTGCTATAAAAATTGATGTTTAAGTCCTTTTGGTATAAACTTAAGAGTGGGATAGCTGGGTCAAATGGTGGTTCCATTTCAAGTTTTCTGAGGAATCTCCATACAGCTTTCCGTAGTGGATGCAGTCCCACAAGCATCCACTATGGAAAAAGTACCTTTTTCACCACATCCTGGCCAACAATTATTGTTGCCTATATTTTTAATTATTGTTATTCTCAATGGAATGAGATGAAATCTTAGTGTAGTATTGATGTGCATTTCTCTAATTGCTAGAGATATTGAACATTTTTTATATATTTGTTGACCAATTGCATTTCTTCTTCTGTAAAGTGTCTGTTCAGTTTTTTAGCCCACTTACTGATTGGGTTATTTGTGTTTTTTTTTTAATGTAACTTTTAGTACAGTTACTTTGATTTGCAGAAATAATTGATAGTTCTTGTACACTACCCATGGAACAAGACCACATTGTGCGAGGCAGCTTTTGCAATGGTGGGCAAAAACACACTGAAATTTTCTATTATTTTGAATCCTGGTTTTCTCCATTGCATGCTTTCACTGGTGCTTTAGGTAATTGACTTTTTTTACAACTTGTATAGTGATAATTCACCAAAATTCAATGATTTTTTTGATGTTCCCATGGGAAAATTAGAGATTTTCTAATCCAACATTTTCTCACATCACTCTATATTCTACATTTCCAAGTGACTTGTGAGATTCTTTTCTATGAATGCATCGTCATTGACATAAATATTTACAAATATATTGTAATTAGGATTGTTTCAGCTTTTTTTCTTAATGCTAATCATGACTCCAGCTATGGCATTAAATAAAGTACTCAAACATTCTTTTTTGTCTACAGCAAATAATTATCAAAAGAATATTTGGTGGTAGGAAGAACAGCAGAGTAGAGAAAGGGAATCAAGAGGAAGAAGAGAGGGAATAAAAAGAAGGCATGGGGAAGTAACGAGCAAATAAAATCTACCCTATTATGCTATTTCCATGTACACATATATGACAGTAAATCAACACATCAAATCATCCTCATATATACAGGTACATATAGACTATCTGAATTAAAATAACAATTATAGAAAGAAGGTCAGGACAATAGATCAAACAGATCAAAGGAAGGAGAAGAGAAAGGATGGGGAAAGTATTTAGGAATGAGATTGATCAAATGTTATGTGCATATATAAATTTGGCATCATGAATCCCAATATTATGTATAATCATATTCTCTCTCTCTCTCTCTCTCTCTCTCTCTCTCTCTCTCTCTCACACACACACACACACACACACACACACACACAAAAGAACATTGTATGTCCCAAGCAGAGAAGTGCCCAACTCATCCTCTTCAATCTGACTCCTCATGCTCCTTCCAGGTTAGATCCCCTGCCTTCCTCACAACCACGTGAAATGAAAACATCATCTCCCAGTTTCTGGAGCTCTGATCCTTGAGCTGCAGGAAAGGAGCCCTTGGCTTGCTGCTCCTCTCTGCCATGTGTGCTTCACCTTGCAGACTAAGAACCATCATCTAAATGCAATGTGTTTTCTGATTATTCCATGGGCTAGAGAAGCATTGACTAATAAATATCAATTGCTATTTCATAAAGTCTTAGAAATCTTATCTTTTCCATCCCCAGGAATGTGTTAGCATCACCAAACCCCAGCTTACAAGCTGGAACCAAATTATTCTTAGTTCATAATGAGTCAAAAAAAACTAATCATAAACATAAAAGAGTGAATGCCGAATCTTGAGAAAATAATTTTTTTTTTCAAAAATTGATGAAAATTGAGTGCCGTTTTTACTGGACTGGTCAACTTTGCTGTAGCAGAATGTCAATTGCTAAGAAGAATGAAATAACAACAGAAGTGATGTATCCAATTAGTAGCTGTCTCCTACATCACTATCCATGCAGGGGATACAAGTAGAAGTCATTTCAAAAGTGTCCATTTTAATATTCATCAGAAAATGGATAATTTGGGTGGTCAGCATTACTAAAATGAGAAAGAAAAATATGTAACATAGGCTCAGTGACTCCATTTCTACAGGGGTAAAGAAATGTTACCTAGGAGCTCCATTATATTTCCTGAGTGGTTGTAGAATCTGCCATTTCTACATGTGAACATAGTTTTATAGGAGATGGTTTTTTAGTTTTAACTAAATTATTCACATTCAACTCACCTGCCAAGAACAGAACACAAAGAACTGACAGAGACAAGAATTTACTCAGCTCCTCCTTAGCTCCCAATCTACCAAATCAAAAAACTCCTTTCTTATTTTAAATTCTCAGTCAAAGCAGAAAGAGATAGTACCTCGTTCATTCACTTACTTTGTGGGGGAAAACACATCCATTTATGCGATGTTTAGTATAAGGATAAATTCACATATTGGCCAATACAAAAGTTATTTTGGAGTACAGTTTATTTTCAGCAATCTCAGTTACATTTAACTAATTCATTAATTATTCGCTATTGCCCATCACACACAATATGGTGTTAGATTCGGATAAGGAAAAAATGTTGTTTATAAGATACACATGCAAATCCCCAGAGCTCACCATACATTATTTAGATCTCTATAATTTAGAAATAATATAACAGAAAATCATTACTTCTTGAAATATAATAGGTAACAAGAATTTCTGATTGCTTGATACTACCTCTTGACATATGTTCCTACTTCTTCATTTGTATCTATATTAACAAAAATATTAGGAATGATAACAGTATATCTGCCAATATTTAAAACCTCAGGTCAACATGGATTGTCTAATCCCCTTTCAAACATCATCACATTCATTTCTATTATGAAGTAAATGTCTGATATGGAGAAGGGACATATATTCCTTGTTTATCCTCACTTATAATATATGTCTAATACCAGACCCCATAACTATAAAGCTTTTCAAAAAAGTAAAATTTTTTTTCATGCCTATCAATTCTCTTCAACAACTTTTTTCCTACCCCCTTCTCATGCGTTTGAATCTCTCTTCTCAAAAACTACTTTATCCTCTGCATGGAGATGTCTACATTTTAAAACTCAAAACTAAATGTTCTCCCAACAGCATCAATGGAAGCCTTTTGACAAACAACTGCAGTGTTTGGGTTCTGATCAAAACTGCACCTAAAAGAGGGAAAGACTTGAAAGTAAACAAAGGCACATGTCTACCAAAGTTATTTACAGCTGCATGACAATATATATAAAATTTCTGTTCAGGCCAATTTTCTGTAATTCATATCGTCTTCAGTCAACTCGAAATCAAAAACCTATCACACAAGTAGAAAGTTTTTAGCCTATGTAGACTGCATATTGCCAATCCTGGAAATCATATGAAGTCAGAGTATTGCAGAAACATTTGAAATATCTGAGATTTTTCCAAAAGTTATTAAAGACATCAAACACAACACTCACATGGTCAATAAATATCAGGTGAAAATTTAAAAGAAATCATATTTCATATGTCATATATGGAAATGGCACCAACTACAGACAAAAAGAGTTCTCAAAAAGGAGCTGTAGCAAAATAATGTTATTCTAAGATTTCAGTGTCATGTTTATGTAAGAGACCTCGAGAAATCTAGTAGTAACATTATGAAATATGTAAGATAATTCAATAATTTCAAGGATACAGTATGATTTATAAATCCCATCAATGGACAGTTAATTAAAACTCTAACAGTGATTTAGATCAATATTTTAAAGTCAGAAATTGCTAAAGTACTAATTACGTCCTGTTCAAAAAACAAAAGTGATCCAAGGATCACTTTCTTTAACTTTGAGATATTTTACACATAGAACCAAATTTCATGAATTAGTAACATACTAAAAAATGGATATATAAATCTTTGTAATTTCCTTAAGAAATGGCAAGAGAGTAAAATGTTGATCATTTAACAATTGAGGAATTAGAAAAATAGCATTCTCTGAATTCTTCTTTGAAATTTTCTGTACATTTGGAAAGTCTCAAAATAGATATGATATTTAAAGATTATCAAAATTGTAACAACTGTATGAAAAAACATAACAGAAGTTATACAAATGCCTTCAAAGATGAGTTTACTACAATATGTGTAAAGACTATATACATATTGGAAACTCATATCATATCATGCATTAGAATATTTAATAATTCAAAATGTAGTTTCTCTCTGAACTTATTGAGAGTTCCAATGCAATATTAAGCAAACAAAGAAAATCTTCATAGAGATCAATAAAGTAATTCTACAGTCTTCATAATAGAAAAGTAGATAGAAATGGAATTCATGTTGCTGGAAGTTAAGCTAGTCATTTAAACATTATGTGTGTGTTTGCATTTTTGTTTCATATGATGGTTACAAAAACTGCATTTGAATTATATGTGGAATTAAGTACTGTAACACATTTCAAAAGAAATGTAATAAAATACTGTAGAGTTCCCAATATAAATTAAAATATGAGACTCATCAACCATAAAGTCAAAGAATGAAGAGAAGGAACTTTGTTCATGAAAATATACAAAAGGAGAATAAAAGCACAAGTAGAATGTGGGAGACCATATTTCAACAAGTACATCTGTATTTGAAAAACAAAATCCAGAATATATAAATGTGGTCAATTGTTTGCAAAAATGTTCCTCCCAATAATTATTATCTCCCGTCTCCACGCTCTTTCCTAAGAGATGGTAACATTGTGTTGGCAGAAGCAGTGATGTGCCCATTCTTGACCTAGGCATGAGAGGATCTGCACCGACTTGGGACAGTGCTATGTTATGTGGTGAAGCCTAGGTCATCAGCTGGTGGGGAAGGAAGGGGAGCTGAGACACCCCTGACAACAGAGCAAGCAGGACTGATGCAGAGGGAGCCCACTGTCCTGCACAGGCCCACAAGAGTTGATTACAAAACATGAGCAGTTAGTGTAGCTGAAAGACATTCAATGAGTTAAGGTCAAGCCACAGCAAAGAGTCAAAACATAGAATCATGAGATTAAACAAAGGTTCTTTGCATTAATCTCAATATGGAGTAGGTTTGTTTTACAACTGCTCTAAGTAATGGTTCAATAAAATTCTCCTACTACAAAAGGAAAAGATCAACAAACCATTTAAATGTCGATGCATAAACTGAGAGTGGACAAGTGAAACAACTCAAAATGGATAAATATTAATATATATTGAGGATTTGGGGAAGTGTAAAATAAAATCATATTTCATAGAATAAAAATCACCCAACCCAAATCCTCATTTCTGAAAAATAGGAAAAACTGTAAATCTGTCATGCACAAGGTTATATAAAACATAGCTAGCCATGATGAAAACAAAATCTCTGTGCTTTATACAATCCTAATTTTAAATGTCCCATTTTGAAGGAAACTCACTTCTGAACGCACCTGAAAGACATGCTGGGGGTATTGACTTGGCCCAGTAACATTCTTAGAGGTTTGAAAGAAGCACATATGTGAAGGACACTGTGTAAGAACCCACATTCCCACAGCCCTCTGCTCTACCTGAATGTTCTCTTTTATTTCATTCTCCTTTAAACTCTGGGCCAGAACCACAAACCCTCGCTGCAGCTGGTAGCAGAGGGCAATCAGGGCTGGGAATCGCTTGTGCTTTTTTGCCAAGGCACCAAGAACGCGATCATCCAAGAGAATTGGGGAGCTCTGGTGAACCCTGGAAGGAAAGACAGAGATGCTGAAGCCCTGAGGCCAAGTTAGTTAGGAGGATTTCATAAATTTCCCTTTGGGGGAGGGGATGTTGTTTACTATGGGTTGAATCCAAAGGCTTTCTACCACAGAGCCATAAGCCTAGTCCTTTTTATTTTGAGATAGACTGTCAATGAGTTTCTGACACTAGCCTCAAGTTTTGAAGTCTTCCTGCATCAGCCTTCCAATTCCCTGGGATGACAGCAAGCACCACTGCACCCACGCACAAAAGAGACTCAGGTCTCTCTGGACCACTCTAAACAGGGATCCTCAAATGCAGTCCCTATACCAGCAGCATTAGTATCTTATGGGATCTTCCCAGAAAGGTAAATTCTCCACTCTTCCAGGGTCAGTTGAGAGTGACCTTTTGAACTCTGAGTCTTGTAGGACTATAGATAATCCATCCTCAATGGCATTTGAGGTAATTCTCTGAGGTTCTCATTACCAATGTTTGTGTTGTTGAGTTCCAAGAGCACCATAGGCAACCAGAACAATGTCTTTGGATTTGCAGAAGTCCAGCAGTTTCCTCTGGTTGTGATAAATATGACATTCTACCTGCAGTTGGACATGTATAATATATCTGGTTCTGATGTTAATGTGAAAACAAAATTGCAAATAAAAGAAACTAAATTTTTAAAGAATTCAATTTGGACATTAAGTTGTGCCATAAATCAAGAATTTGATCAAAGACTCACAGAACAAGTTTGACAGACATTTGGTCAATATTCTGCAAGTGACATTTGGGTAAATCGAGTCATCAAAAGAAAAAGAAAAAACAGATTCCAGAACTCAAAGAGCTTAGAATAATTCCCCCCAACCATAATCTCTATTAACAAGTCCCAATTTGAACCAGTCAATGTGGGAGAAAGGGACCTGACCTGACAATCTCCCCTCTGCAGGGCAGTAACTTGCACAGTGGAGACTTGAAAAATCTGAAGAAATCCCACTGTCAGTCAACACTCAAGAGGTGAACCTGGGCAGAGCTCTTAAGACTTCCATGATACAACCAACAAGACTGGAAAGCAAGATGGGCATGCCATGCCCCTCCTCTCTGTGAAGATTCGCTCTCTCTTTGGGGAGTTTCACCTTTTGCTTTCTAATCACCCCATGCCTGCTGCTCTAAGCATGTCTGGTGCTGTTCTAGTGTGATGCAAAACCCAGTAACTGAGGACCACTCTGGATGCCTTGGCTCCTCGGCAGGCCCTTGATCTGTAAGAAGGAACTCAACTCTACCTCCTAACTGACTGAAAATGAGAATGTAAAACAAATTAAATGATATATAAGACAGTTTTTTAAAAAAAGAGGTTCAATGTCATGTGGAAAAGCTAAACTTTCTGTGTAAAAAGAGGTCAAGAAACATGAGAGAAGGAACATATGATCCTGTCCCATCCTGAGGATGGGAAGAACTACAAAAGGTATTTCAGACACTTGAACACAGACTGTATTTAGATGATGTGAGAGACTTACTGCTACCTTTAGATGTAGTATTGTAAATGTGCTCCATGGGAGATCATCTTCATTCCTAGGATATGTTCCCTGAGCTCTCTAAAAGTGAATCTACAATTTACTTTGAAGAGACTTAGCAAATTATTAAGCATATTTATGAAGATATACCTACATAAATCAATATCTCACAGTGATCTGTATAGTCAACAGTTTTAGACACATGATGGAAAATATGGATGTCCAGTATCACACTCTGAACATTTTTTGTATGTATAAAAAGTTCATGATAAAAAAAATTCAGCATAAAATATTTTCAATTTTTAACATTTTTATTTGAAATTTATAGTGCTCGACCTCTACACATGAATTCATGAATTTTATAAGTTGTGTTCCAACTATAGACCATTACTCTATGACTGAAAGTTGTCAAAAAGTAGAGCACAGAACCATGCACAGAATATATTGGTCTACACAGTTGATTTGATATCTGGAAGCATATAATAGCAAGTAAGAGGGGCTCAGGCATAAGACCAACTAATTGTACAATCAGCTAAAAGTTCCTGAATGTGGTTTCATCCAGCATCACTATATCACCATACACAACTAAGTTCCTCTAGTCCATTAACTCTCACAAGCTCTACTTTACTCTTCCTGTTAAGTGTTTCTGTGGGTCCAGAAGCTGAAATAAGAGATAACAAGGATGCAGGCACTGAACCTCCACACAAACCCTGACCACTGATCTCCTATTTTCCTTCTTTTCTTGCTCACTGCCCATTCCTATGTACTGGCCCTCTTTGCTACACACAATTCCCTCCACAGAACATTCACCCATCCAGTCTCAGGTTATTCTTCATTGCTCAAGTACAAGCTCAACTTTACCCTGAAGTCTAATGAAAAACCACTCCCCTCCTAAATCACCTTTATATACCAGATGCTCCCTTAAATTGGGTACTATGACCATCCCCTCATTTTCAATAAGAATTCAAACAACAGACATGAAACTGAGAATCTTCCACACCCTACAAGATATTGGCACTAAATCTAGACTCTTTTGTTCACAACGACAAATGAACTGGGGGGAAAATGGATGCCTGGCAGTACTGTACAGACAAGGAAATGAAACAGAAATGGCAGTGAGGCTCAGGGCTCTCACCTGGTTGCAAACAGCTTATACTGAGGCCTGGTTTATTCAGGATCATCTCCAGCTGCTTGCAGTTAAAGTTGGACACTCCATTGGACCTGGCCAATCCTGCGTCTTTGCACTTCTCCATGGCCTTGGGAGGAAGGGGTTGGGAAGAAGCATTTGTACAATGGACTATGTCAATGTACAGGCAAGATAGAACTGTTAAGAGGACCCTGTCAAGATATGACAACAAAGCTTACGAATTGATTATTAACAAGAGAAAAAATGGTAAAGATAATAGGGCAAGGTACTGAGAGCCAGAAAAGGAATTCCTGTTTCCTTGGGAAATCAGACATCACTGCATGTGGAAGCAGGAGCTGCATGTCCTCACTGTCCTCAGTTCTTCTCCTCTATTTCCCTCAGTCATATTCTAGTAATGTGTTCCTCCCTACCACCTAATAAAAAATCTATTCTAAACATAATGATTTCTAGACCCACAATTTCAGGAGAAAGCATACCTCACTGTCACCCTGTGGGCTTTCTGTGAGATCATTAATTAAGGCACTCACCTCCCATACAGCACAGAGATCCAGTGAGTCATATATTAATTTTCCATTTTCATTTTTTTGGATAAAGCTCTTCCCCTGGCTGCAATAGAAGTGATCATAACAGCAATCTCACCAAATTCATATGTCCATGCACAACAAGGCTTCTAGAAACACTTAGAAGATGGGAGACTAAAGCTCCTTGAAACACATGGAACAGCAGTCTATATTCATCTATTTCCAAATTCTTTACATTTGGAGGTGTAAGGAATACCTTCAGGTGCTTAGTTTCCTGTATTCTCTTACATCATATAATGTGTACATTTTATTTTATTTGTATATATGTATGTATTTATACATACACACATGTATAATTAAATAAGATATTCTCATGTCTCCTAATGGGGTCTTCTAATAGCTTATGTTATTTTTCCTATCCCTATTTATTGCCCTAGGGAAATGTGTCTCTTTCTCTGGGAAAGTCACTGGTTGCATGGGCTTGATCTCCAGCAATGATGGATTTCAGTGATGACACAGGCTGAAGAGTGGTCTTGATCTACCTGGACACATGTGGATCTAAGAATATGTACATGTACCAAAGATGGTCATTCAAGTTTCAATTCAAATTTGATTTGATGCTGGAAGATGAAGAGTCCTTATCAAATATTAATGACCTGAAACTTGAACAGCCCCAAAGTCATATTTCCCATCAGTGGAAAAGGCTAAGGCAAAAAGCAAGCAAATCTCTAGTAATGCAGACACAATGGATAAATAAACAGAGAAGATTCTGAGGATTACTTATAATCTTTCCAAACAAGAATGGACCAGTTCTGGTCAAAGAAAAGTGGACCAAAGCTACAGAGGTTAAAAAGGGAAATGAAACTAGATTAATATATTACCCATATTTGGAGGATTTGTCTAACTTCATATTGAGACATGCATGTATCTATGCATTAAAAATGGTGATCACAAGGAAGATAGTCTCTTCAAGACTTGCGTTTCCATCCATCAGATCTATTCATGTAAATGGCATTGTATTTTTGTCTATTATTAGTCAATCAATTGAACTATGCATGAAATTAAAAATGACATAAAATTTTTATCAGATAATGACATTATGTAATCTCTGATTTATGTTCATAGATATTACAAAGCTATTGTTAGTCTATTTCATGCATTCACTTCATAAAATAAGAATTAGTATTTTTTATTTAAAGAACTGAAGGAAAACACATTTTGAACATCTTAATAAACAAGACACTTTAGCTAGATCTTGTTTACTACAAATAGAAATGTCCTACATTGTTCTTTGATAATGACAAATGAAATGTTGATATTCAGAATGATGACAAAAATTTAAAAAGTCAATCAGGAGATAATGAGTCCAAAATCTGCTCATAATTCTGATTCCATAAGCAATACAAAATCATACTGCTGATTAGAGAGTCAGAAACTTAAAGAACGTTAAAGTCATAAATTTGTAGACTCTGAGTAGGAATACATAATCTTTCTCTGCTTTTTTAAAAAAATTGTTGTTTAATTGTTGATGGACTTTTATTTTATTCATTTATTTATATGCAGTTCTGAGAATCAAACCCAGTGCCTCACACATGTGAGGCAAGCGCTCTACCACTGAGCCACAACCTCAACCCCCTTTCTCTGCTTTTGATACTGTATTTTTTGATACTGTATTTATAAACATTGTACAAATAATCACATTTCACAACAACTGATCACCAACAACCGATCACCCAATGTAATTTTCACTTCTTTATATCACATTGCAGTAATTTTTAGTGTATATGTAATACCTTTGAAGTATAGAATATGTCTTTCTCTTCACAATGCCATCTGCAATCTTGCTTTTAATGGCTAGTCCTACCTCCTCTTCTACTTGGTATGCATAGGTACAATCAATATGGCAGAACCCAGATTCTATAGCTATTTTGGTGGCCTCTATTGTCTTACTATTAGGAACCTATAGGAACAACCAAAAGTATTTGAGAGTCATATTATGAGAAGGAACTTATAGTGAGTAAAGTGGAGAATTTATTAGAAGGAAGTTATTTTATAGTCCAATGTGTTCTTCATACTACTTAATTATGTGACAAGGGGCTAATCCCTTGAATGCCCATTTTCTAATATGTAAGATTTAAGTCTGATTCTATAAGCAATACAAAATCATACTGCTGATTAGAGAGTCAGAAACTTAAAGAACTTTAAAGTCATAAATTTGTAGACTCTGAGTAGGAATACATAATCTTTCTCTGCTTTTTTAAAAATTGTTTTTCAATTGTTGATGGACTTTTATTTTAATCATTTATTTATATGCAGTGCTGAGAATCAAACCCAGTGCCTTACACATGTGAGGCAAGCACTCTACCACTGAGTCACAACCTCAGCCCCCTTTCTCTGCTTTTGATACTGTATTTTTTGATACTGTATTTATAAACATTGTACAAATAATCAAATAATTTCTAAATAATTTAGGAAATGGCTAAAGATTGATTTTTAATGTCATGTGCAGAAGGAGTGACCTGTCAATCTCAAATTTTTTCCATGTCTTATGTTAGTGCTATATTTGTGGTGATGACCTCAAATCTACTTTGTCTGGGATTCTCCTAGTTAATGACAAAAAAAATTATGTGCCACCCATCCTGCAGATAAAGTGATAATTTGAAAAATGTACAAAGAACTCAAAAAGATTCACAACAACAACAACAAAAAATCAATGAATGGGCAAAGGAGCTATGTCAAAGAAGAGGTACAGTCAACAAGTACATGAAAAAATATTCAGCATCTCTAGTACTTAGAGAACTGCAAATTAAAACTACACTGAGATTTCCCCTAATTCCAGCAAAAATGGCAACTCTCTAGAATACAGGAACAATAAATGTTGGTGAAGATGTAGGAGAAAAGGTACACCCATACATTACTGGTGGAACTTCAAACCGATGCATCCATTCTGGAAAGCAGTATGGAGATTCCTCAAAAAACTAAGAATGGAACCACATTTTGACACTGATATATGGCTTCTTGGTATATATGCAAATGAGTGTAAATAAAAAAAAAAGGTGACAGAAGCAAGGTGCAGAGGCAGAATGGCAGAAAGTCTCCTTATCAAAGCTGCCAGTTTTATTTATATCAATAGGTTACATTGGGTCCCTGGCATCAGTAGTACATTATTGTCCATGTGTCACTAGGCAGGTTACAGAGTTAGCAACATTATGCAGCTTATTAGTCAATTACATGCTGTAGTTTTAATGTGCAATGTTAGGAGCTTTGTGTAGCTCTCAAGAAAGTCCATTGTTACTGTTCTGTGGACAGACTCTGGCACAGCAGAGCTTGGTAAAATATTGTGGTTGTCTAACAAGAGTTTCTTTGTTCCTGAGATCAAGGTCTAGGCTGATAAGACTCAAGCACAGAACTCCTCATTAAGGGCATTGCTACAAAAGCTAGGCATCCGTGTCCTTGCACAGCTAGGCATTATGTGCCTTTGCAGAGAAAATTTCCCAGCTGCTAGGCATCCTGTACTTTTGTACAGAAACTTTCCCAGCCACCAAGCATGCTACAGCCATGAAGTCATCAGAGACCCCAATCCCAAACACATTAAATCATTAAGGGTATGCAATTCCTTGACTCTTATTTGTAAATTTTGAGGTCAGATTGTGCATCCTTCAATTAGATGACCTAGATATAGAAAAGGAGATATTCTCTGCACCTTTTCAAGTGCAATGCATAAACCCATTGCTGAGTGAAGTCTGTAATCGGGCAAAGATTTCTAAGAGTATGTCTGGATTAGCAACAAGTAAAAGTATATCATCCATCAAATGAATAATATATGCATCAGGATATTTTCCCCTCACAGACGTGATGACCTGCGCCACAAAATTTTGACATAGGGTAGGACTTTTACGCATTCCCTGAGGCAGCACTTTCCAGGAATATCTTTTACCTGGTTCTTTAAAATTTATTGCCAGGACACTAAAGGCAAACTTTTTACAGTCGTCTGGCTTCAAAGGTATAGAAAAGAAACAATCTTTTAAAGCTATTACTATTAAATGATAATCCAAGGGGATAGCTGTAGGAGAAAGAAGCCCTGGTTGTAAGGCTCCCATGGGCTCAATAACACTATTAACTGCCCTGAGATCTTGTAATAATCTCAGTTGCCAGATTTTTTTCTTGATTACAAAGATGGGTGTGTTCCAAGGACTGAGCTTGGGTTGTAAATGGCCAGCCTGAAGTTGTTCTTGAACTAGCATGTGGGATATTTTAAGGTTTTTCCCTGTTAAGAGCCACTGACTAACCCAGATTGGCTCTTCTGTAAGCCAATTAATTTTTTCTGCTGTTCTCTGGGCCGAGATAAAGTCAGGCCCCTTACCAACAATTTGGGCTGGGTGTATTAATTAATCTTTGTTGGGAAGATTGCGTTATAGGCAAATACCCTTCTAGTAAATTTCCCTCAATTTCTCTAGGAATACATTTTTGATTACATCCCTCAGATGACATGATAGAATTTGGAGTTATGAATAACAAACCTTGGCTGCTTAGAATGTTTCAGCAACAAATTTCCTGGCAAAGTGTCTAAGACATAAGTCTTAAAAATCCTAGAGTTACTATCTTTATCTTCCCAGCGAAGATACTGAGCACTTTGTGCAGGCTGAGGGATCTGACCTATCCCCCTCCAAGTATCTATCCCCTCCAAGTTGGCAGGTGCAATATGCAAAGGGCAGCTCTTAGGCCAGAATCT
This sequence comes from Marmota monax, assembly GCF_021218885.2. Taxonomy (NCBI): domain Eukaryota; kingdom Metazoa; phylum Chordata; class Mammalia; order Rodentia; family Sciuridae; genus Marmota; species Marmota monax. Next base: position 26,431 of record NW_026692358.1, on the reverse strand, counting down.
TCTAGATAGAACAGATATCTATCAGCCCCACTATCTATGATACCCCGATAGTTATGATTGATTCTAAGATCCAGTAGAGGGCGCACCTGCCGAGCTAATTGAGGCCAGGACACTTGGTCTGGGGACCAGGAAGTTGAGCTCTCACCTGGGCGTCCTGGAGCCACAAGGCAGGAGTACCAGTTGTGCCTATACATCTCTTGAAAGAGAGCTGAGTGACGTGGTCAAACTGAACAATAATCTCAATTTCACCTCTAAAATTTGAATCAATCACTCCTGGCAGCATCTGAATTCCCTTTTGAAAATTGTTTTGCCCCCAAATTAGACCTATGGTATTTGGTGGTAAAGGCCCACAAACCCCAGTAGGGATCTGTTGTGGCCACATTAGACATTAGGTTACTCCCAAGGTTGGCTGTTAGTGTACTTACTCAGTTTGTTTTTATTGAGATGGTAGATTCTTCACCTAATATTTGTCAAAAAATTATCAAATTTGCAATAGTCTCAATATAATTGTTTGTAACAAAATAAAGAGCTGGGATTACATCTTACCTGAATTTATGGATGCAAATTTATATATAGAATATAGGAATAATTCACCTTCACCATGTTTATTCCAGCATATGGTTAAATTTCTCTCAGTGGAGGCCTTGTTGGATATATTTTAGATACAGAATTTTTATTTAGAATTCATCATTTGAGAATACATGAGATTTTTATGGATTAATACAACTCTTTATAAGATATGAATATTTATATATGGCCATAAGATTTTTTTCCTGTTGTAATCTAATCATTTCTCTTTTTCTGTGATAATTGGTTTTTTTTATTTCTCAACAAACCCTAGGACTCTATAGATAAGTATAGCTCACTCTAGAAGATGGGTGAGGTTGTTGACTAGTGAGGTGTGGTAGAAGTGGGGCAAAGGTATTCTTCTCTGTGTCCAGGATATTCAGTAGAGCCTTAGGCACATGCTGCCATGTCCAAGTAGACCATCTTGAATCCAGGATCAGTGCAGAGAAATATTCTCATATTTGTCTGAGAAAGAAGAGATATAGAGACAATGTTCAGGAATTGAAACTCAGGCAAACTCAGAGATACTATAATCCAAGTTTGTATTTCATGGGTTGGGATAGGCAGAATTTTTACCTAAATGGGAAAACAACAGTGAAGAATGAGTACCCTCAGTGAGGTTTGTGGCAATGAGGAACACAGTTTGAAAGAGAGTTTACAGGACTTGTTTTCTGTCAGGAAATTCCTTCCTATTTAATTTTCAAGGTTAGACATTTTCATGTTGTATAAGTAAACACTTTTTTTTAGATTATAAAAGTGAAACAGTAATTATAGCGTTCTGAACAACATGCAGAAGATTTAGAAATCTCTCAGAATCCCACTTTTCAGGAAGACTTCCATTGTATCTTGTGAAATAATGTTTCTAGACCTGTCAGTCAATCACCCTTCACTAAGCAGTGTGATATAGCATCTTTTATGGTTCACATTTCTGAGGATTGCACACCCTTCAACAATGAACATTTGATTAAAAGCCAAATGCGACACTTATAAAATATATTGCCAATGAGAATGTTATAAAGGCTATTTTTTAATTTGTTCTAATTTATTGTAGTATGACTCTGTCATATACAACTAGTGAAAGGAGATTTTCTTTTCAGTTTTAACCTTTGATGCTTATTGTGAGGGTCAAAATTTAAATTATTCTCAACAATCCTCTTAAATACACTAGTGTGCTTGCGTGTGCGGTAAGAGAAATCATTTTATCAAATACTGTGTGATCAAGAAAGGGCTTGATCTCACAAAATCTAAACCACAAGTAATTAGAATTGTATATAAGGCAGAGCTTTTCAATTTATATAAGAAACGCTTTTTCAAATTCTAAAAGTGGCAAAAAAGTGCGGGTGATTAAAAAGCATGTAGGAGATCAATGATAGTCCCCTATGCGGAAAGAATAACTACTTACAGTTTGTAGTTTCCCTTTTATTTTTTAAATCACTTATCCTTTATGTACATATTATGTTGTGATTATAATATATTAAAACTCTTATTTCTCTCTGTAATAATTTTTATTGGCATATATTCATGTTTGACTCTTGATTGCTTCAAATATTCTATTTCATCAGTGTATTAAAGTTCATACAACGATTCCAAAACTTATAATGATTTAAGATTTTGTGGTATTTATCCTTTATGGATAATTTTGAAGAAGAAAATAAATAACACAAAATGTCTTCATTTTGCATCTTACATATGGATTATTTTCTGGTAGTAATCTAACAGGTGAGAGCTATCCTAAACTTCAGCCTCTGGTTACATAGAGTAAAAAGACTTCCCAAGGCTGTAATCATCTGTCTTCCACCTAGCAGAATGTCACAGTGAGTGCAGATGTTACTGCACACTTGTTAGGATTGCATTCTCTTGGGACTTGGTAGTCAAATTATGGAAAATATTTTACCAATGAGAAAATTAAGAAGGCTAACTTTTTTATTTCAAACATTTATTTTTCTGAGATTCAAAAAATGGTCCATAATCATTTTTAAAAATTCATTTGTGTTTGTGTATGATTCATCCATCATTCTAATTTTGTATGACAAAAAGAGGCTTTATCATTACAAAAAAAACCCCAAAACCAACAAAGAACAACAAAATACCCCAGTACAAAAACCAAAGAACATGCAAAAACAACAACAATAATTTAAAAAAAAAAACAACCCAGCGATGTGAGGTTTCCAGCTTAACAAATGGACAATAAGGATTCAATCTCTTATAATAACTCATGATAATATTGTAAGGGGAAAATTTATTAAAACGAACACATTTTTATGACTATGTAGTAATCTGCTTGAAATTTTATTCCGTATGAAAAATGTGAATTGGTTCCAGTCCTCCTCTCACATGTAGAATGTTACTTTAACCTCACTCTCCCTGAATAAGTTTGGCTAAATATGAGACAGCAAGTAGATTTGTGTGGGAGTAATTCTGGGTTTGCAGCCAGCAGCTACAAGCCTTCTGAGAAACCACATTCTCAGTGACTGAGGTCAGAATTGCCACAGAACTGAAAGACAAGGGCCTCAGGGCATGATTCCCCCAACTCATAAGGCTCCTTTTCATCAGGACAATGATCTTTCCTGTCTGCCTTCTGCTGCGTAACAATATTTAGAACTTCCTCATAGTGGGGTTACATTAAGATGATTGGCTTCTAGATGTTATATAACCTGTTTGCTTATTAATGATTGGAGAACTGTGCCCTCCATCAACTGTAACCACTTCCACATTAAATGAGCTTGCTGAGGTCTGCCACCTGCCTGCTCTCACCAGCTCCTGGTGTCTGTGTTTTGACTCCACGTGCCCCACACCCTCTGGGACTGAGATAGCTGAGTGACCCACAGCAACAGTTTTGGTTAATCATTAGACAAGCAGCTGGGACTGTCAATTCCATCTACTAACTTCTAAAGGCAGAAGGAGAAGCAGAACCTGCTTAGGCTGAGGAGTGACAGCAATGAATTCCAAACATCAGTTTGTGCAGCTCAGTGATGGTCACTTCATTCCTGGACTGGGCTTTGGCACCTATAAACCTCAAGAGGTAACAGTAGGGGGTTGGTTTGAGGGTTCAAACAAACTAGACATATGATGAATGGAATCCAATCGGAGTGGTTAAGTTACTTGCTTCCTGTGTGACTGTGGGGGGCTCATGTGCTACTGTTTCTCCAGGCTAGAGCTACACCATGAACAGGAGACAAAATGGTCAGACATTGCTCTGCATCATTGTCTGATGGTGTGGTCACCTATTGAGTATTCTGGGTACTGCTCCTCCACATTTTAGTCTATTTACCAACTTGGTAAAATGATGAATGTCAGCAATTGGCTTGCACTGGTGTTAATTTTTCTCTTCATTTGTATACTTTGGGAACTTTTTGTGTTGCTAAAAGTACGGGTGAGAAGCATAAGAATAAATGATAGGAAATACTTCCTTTTCACTATGAGGAAGTTTTCAGTATCTCACAGAAAATATTGGACCTTGGCTGAGTAGAGTTTCCATGTGCTCTCAACTGCAGGAATTTTAGCTGAATGTATAATATAACATCCTGAGAAGTCGAACAGGAACTTAGGAAGTGTATTTGTCATTTTGGGGTCATTGTTCATGTGTGTTTATTGACAAATTATAATCTAAAGTAGAGCGAGCAAAGTTCACTAGACTGGAACTAATTTTGTACTCTGGACATTTAATTGTGTGAAAAGGAATTAGTTCCCTGAACTTTGAATATAGCATTTTTTTCTTCTTCTTTCTTAAGGAAAAATCTAGAGAGCAATTGTAAGACACGTGAAAGGACCTGGTTACATTGTAGGGTAAAGTGGCATGAAGGAGACCACTAGGACTTCAGCTGTTGTTCACGTGCCCTTACACCTGAGAAATAATGGCTAGTATTAGCAGTAGGTGGTAGAGCTGAGTATTGCATTCAGTTTGATTTCATGGAAAAAGAAAGCTTCTGAAAATTGTCAAATAGAAAACAGAATGTTTGATTTGCCTTTTTACTCTTGAACAAATGAAATTTCAAAACATCATCCAAATTTTGTAGATGATGCAATTTTTTCCATTTCACTCTTATTTTTTTTTAAAGAGAGAGTGATACAGACAGAGAGAGAGAATTTTTAATACTTATTTTTTAGTTTTCAGCGGATACAACATCTCTGTTTGTATGTGGTGCTGAGGATCGAACCCGGGCCACACGCATGCCAGGCGAGCGTGCTATCGCTTGAGCCACATCCCCAGCCCCCATTTCACTCTTATTTTATCTTCCACAAAGAGTGAGCTTTAAGGGCTGATGCTTATGTGAATTATCCCTTATAAGATGAGTATAATTTCTTCACTGTCAGTTTATATCCTTAGAGTATATATTTTTTTCAGGCCAGTGTTTAGTTCTGTCATACAGAGATACAGTTGTGGACCAGAGGTGACACAGCACATTGCTGTTTTTTCAATAGCCTATTATCAATCTGCCCCCTGGTGGCCTCTGGAAACTTTGATTTTTTCACTTTTGTATAACACACAAGGATTCCTGCTGTCCCTAAGTAATCTAAACAGTGGTGCTTATTTATATATTCTGCAGTCATGTTCATGGTCTGTTGTTCCAGGGCAGTGGCATAGGTTGCCAAAAGACCAGAGAAAATACCTGGAGACTGCGTACAAGGCACTAGTGCTTATTGAGGAGTCTTTATGGGGAGGGTCCAGTAGTGACTGGCTGAACCACAGCACCTGACTCCCTCACACTGCTTTGCCTAGCATGGCTTCCTCCTCCTCATGACATTTTGTCCTGTGAACCCTGGTTAGATGAGTGACACTTATCTTCTTCACAGTACCTTCACTTCTATCCCAGTTACCACAAACAGAAGGTTTTTAAGTAAATTTTTTCTTTGTTCTTTTTAGTTATACATGACAGTAGAGTGGATTTTAAGATATTAATAAAAACATGGTGTTGTCTTATTTTAATTAGAATCCCAGTCTTTTAAATGTACATGATGTGGACATTCTCTGTGGTATATTCATTTAGGAACATACGAAAGTTTTGTGTGTGTGTGTGTAAGTGTGGTGCTGGTGATCGAGCCCAGGGCCTTGTGCATGTGAAGCAAGCACACTACCAAATGAGCTATATCCCCAGCCTGAACATGTGAGAGTTATGTCAGATTTATTCCACTGTATTTCCTATTCCCATTCCCACCTCCTTCTGTCATACTACTTTGTCTAAAACTCCAAACTTCTGTTCTTCCCTTCCCTCCCCACTTGCTGTGTGTTAGCATGCACATATCAGAGAGATGATTCCACCTTTGGTTTTTGTGGGACTGCCTTATTTCACTTGTCATGATAGTTTCCAGATTCACTCATTGAACTAGCAGATGTCATAAAATTGTTTTGCTTAATGGCTGAGTTATATTCCATTGTGTATATCTTTCACATTTCATTAATCATTTATTTGTTGAAGTGCACCTAGCTTAGCTATTGTGAATTCCACTGCATTAAACATTGATGAGGGTACTTCACACTGATTTTAACTCCTTTGGATACATATAGAGAAATGGGATAACCCAGTCGAATTGTGGTTCCATTCCTATCGTTTTGGAAAATTTCCATACTGCGCTCCAGAATGTATCAATTTGCAATCACCAGCATTGTACAGTGTACCATCTTCTTTACATCTCCCCTCACCAACATTTATTGTCATTGTATTCTTTTTCTTTTTTGGTACCAGAAATTGAACTCATGAGTACTCAACCTACTGAGCCCAATTCCCGCCCCTATATTTTTTGGTATTTTATTTACAGACAGGGTTTCCCCGAGTTGCTTAGTGCCTTTCCATTACTGAGGCTGGCTTTGAACTTGCCATCCTCCTGTCTCAGCCTCCTGACTCTGGGTTTATAGTTGTAAGTCACTGCCCCAGCTGTTACTGTATTCTTTTTTAAAAATATTTTTTAGTTGTAGATGGACACAATATCTTTATTTATTTATCTTTATGTGGTGCTGAGGATCCAACCCAATGCCCAACATGTGAGAAGCAAGCACTCTACCACTGAGCTACAGCCCCCGCCCTGTTACTGTATTCTTTTTTTTTTAGGCTTTTAAATCAGCTTTATTGAAATATAATTCACAGTTTTCCCATTTAAAGTATATTCTTGATAGTTGCCTTTCTGAATGGAGTCAGTTGAAATCTCAGTGTAGTTTTAATTTGAATTTCTTTAATTTCTAGAGATGTTGAATGTTTTTTCATATACTTGTTGACTGTTTGTTCCTCCTGTTTGAGAGGTGTCGATTTAATTCCTTTGCTCATTAATTTATTGTGTTTTACTTACTTTCTTTTCTTGGTGTAAGCTTTTGGATTTCTTAGTATAGTCTGGATATTAACGCCTTTTCTACACTGTGGATGGCAAAGGTTATCTCCAGTTTTGTAGAATCAAGAGAGTTAGGCTGCAGAAGCAGTGACATCATCAACATTCACTTCCTTAATTTGCTTGTATCACCAACATGCCAAGGAGCAACTGTCCTGGCATACAAGAAAAAAAGCATGTTTCCACAGGTAGCGTTACCTTGCCCTCATATCCAATGTGTGGAAGAAAAAGACAAGTTTCTTACAGATAATAAATATCTGGGAGAAGAAGTCCAGGCTTGCTCTCATTATTTCATTATTTGGCTAGGATTTTGGGAACAGAAAGAGACATTCAGGGAAATACTGTTTTACCCTTTTCTTTAGAACCATATATATGTATATGTATAAATCATATATATGTGTATGTATACACACACATATACACACACATATGTATCTTTCTTTGGGAGAGTGAAATTGTGTTGTGTCCTAGCATAGAGTGTCAATTTAAACAGAAAAAAAATCACTTGATTCTACAGAATTGGAGATAAACTTACACCCACAGTGTAGATAAGGCATTAATTTCAACAATATACAACAAAGAAATAAAATAGCTTAATGCCAAGGAAAGAAAGTAAGTAAAACCCAATAAATTAATGGGCAAAGGAATAAAGCAGACACTTCTCAAATAAGAGGAACAAACAGTCAACAAGTATATGAAAATCTTAGAAAATTATCACAACATCTTTTCTTGTAGGAAATATTTTCCAAGTGGTTTCAAAATTCACATTATTTGGGAATGTAATATAATCTGTGTATCTTTATTTGGAGATGATTCATAGAAGCTTGCATAATATTTTTTTCTATAATCAATCTCGTGAATTCTTTCCCTGTATTAATTTTACATAGTGATTTATCAAATAAATGATAACATATCTATACCTGTATGCTGGATCCTGTGAGTTCTCCCAGAAACTCAAGGAATTTGAGTCACTCCTAGGGTCCTCTGATGCGAGTGTACTAGGATTTCTGTGTCTGAAGGGGCTTGTGGGATGCCAGATTCTTGTATTAACTAGGAAATACCCAAAGTGATTCAGGGACATTACCCCAAATACAGAACTAACACAAGACATGGGCAAAAGTTGAGTTTCAGGAGATCATTGTTTTGGTCCATTATATTCAGTTTGGTACTTTGGCTATTTCCTTAAGTATTATATAAGGAAAAATGGGCATTCAAAGTTCAAGGGACTAGTACCTTATCACATAATTAGGTAGTCTGAAGAAAACATTGGGATATAAAATTCCTTCCAGTCTAGTGACCTGTCCTCTTTGCTCACTAGGAGTTACCTCTCATAATATGACTCTCAAATACTTTTGATTGTTCCTCTAGGTTCCTAATAGTAAGACAACAGAGGCCACCAAAATAGCTATAGAAGCTGGTTTCCGCCATATTGATTGTGCTTATGTATACCAAGTAGAAGAGGAGGTAGGACAGGCCGTTAGAAGCAAGATTGCAGATGGCACTGTGAAGAGACAAGACATATTCTATACTTCCAAGGTATTGTGTATACAGTGTAAAAATTATTGAAACACATATGAAGAAATGAAAATTAGCTGATGAGTTATTGGTGGAATGTGAATATTGGTACAATCTTCATTCACATATAATATCCAGTTTTAAAATAGAGAATGGTTATGAATTGCTACTCACAGTCTACAAATTACGACTTTTAAATTTCTATACTTTTCTGATTCTGGAATCAGCAGAATGATTTAGTATTAGTTGTGGAATCAGATAAAATTATGACCAGATTATGGTTTTGTTTTCTCCATGATGACTTCTAAAATTTCTTATGATTCTGAATATCAACTTTAACATTTGTTTTTATCAAAGATCATTTTGTAGGAAAGTGTATGGGGAGTAAAGAAGATGTAGCTAAAATGTCTTGATTTTTGTTTAGCATATATTAAAATGTTCAAAAGGTGTTTCCCTTCAGTTCTTTAATTTAAAAAAATCTTGTGAAATAAATGGATGAAATGGACTAATAATAGGTTTACAATCTCTATGAAACATATTCAGAGATTCAGTAATGTTAGTATTTGATAAAAATAATATCTTTTGAGTATTTACTTCCATAATTTGATTGATTGGCTAATAATAACCAAAAATAAAATCCCATTCACATGAATAGGCAAGATTAATGGAAACCAAAGACCTGAAGAGAATATCTTCTCTGTGATCAACAGTTGCCAATCAACAGACAAATGAATGTCTCAATATGAAGCTAAAAAATTTCCCAAATATGAATCATGTAAGAATCCAGTCCAATTTCCTCTCTTTAACCATTGCAGCTATGGTGCACTTTTCATCGACCAGAGCTGGTGCAATCTTCTTTGGAAAGATCACTGAAAAAACTTCATTTTGACTATGTTGACCTGTATTTGATTCATTACCCATTTTCAATGAAGGTAAGCAATTTGCATCATCAAACCGATTCAATTCCAGCCATTCCGAGGACCATCATTACCAAGGATGGTTGAATTAAGTTTCTATAAAATTCTACAAACCTAATTTATATGAATATAGAAAGTCGAAACCATTTAGATTTGTGATTAGAAGTAATCTTCAGAAACATGTCTGTTTATTCATCCATTATATCTGAATTACTAGAGGTTTGCTTGGTTTTGTTTTATCCTTTTCCATTGGTGGTAAATGTGACTTTGGGGCAGTTCAAGCTTCATAGTGATTAATATTTGATAGGATCTCTTCATCTTCCAGCATCAAATCAATCTTGGATAGAAACTTGAATGACAATCTTAGGTACACATATATATTCATGGACACACATGTGTCCAGGTAGATAAGGAATATTGTTTAACCTGTGTCATCACTGAAATTCACTATTGCTGTGATTAATTGAATGCAAACCTGTACCCTCCCAGTGAAAGAGAGGAATTGACACAGGGCAATGTATAGGGACAGGAAAAGTAACATAAGCCAAGTAGGAGACTCTATGAGGAGAACTGCAAAAATCTTTTAAAATTATACATATATATAAAAGCATATAGATAATTTGATGTAAGTGAATACAGGAGGATAAGCACCTAATGGTATTCCTTACATCCACATGCAAACACTTTGTAAACAGATGAATATAGAGTGATACTCCACTTATTTCATGAGTTTGAATGTTCCATTCCATAAATACACCTAGCATCATTGCTATACATGGACATATGAATTTGGCAAGATTGCTGTGATGATCCCTTCTTTTCCAGCCAGGGGAAGAGCTTTTTCCAAAAGATGAAAATGGAAAAACAATATATGACCACGTGGATCTCTGTGCTGTGTGGGAGGTGAGTGCCTGAGAGAGTGATCACATAGAGGCCCACAGGGTGACAGTCAGGTCATGCTTTCTCCTGAAATTGTGGGACAAGCAATCATTATATTTTAGAAAGGATTTTTCTTAGGGTGGTGGGGAGGAATGAATTCCTCGAATATAGTAGAGGGAAACAGCAGAGAAAAATGGTGACAGTGAGAAATGCACCACCTGCCTGCACATGCAGTGATGTCTGATTTCCCAAGGACACAGGGATTCTTTTTCTGGTCTCAGTACTGTGCCCAATTATCTTTACCATCTTTCTCTTGTTAATAGTCAGTTCATCAGCTTTGTTGTCATTACCTGACAGTGCTCCTATTAACAGTTCTGTGTGGACTTTATACTGACATAGTCTATTGTACATATGCCTCTTCCCAACCCCTTCCTCCCAAGGCCATGGAGAAGTGCAAGGATGCAGGATTGGCCAAGTCCATCGGGGTGTCCAACTTTAACCGCAGGCAGCTGGAGATGATCCTGAATAAACCAGGCCTCAAGTATAAGCCTGTCTGCAACCAGGTGAGAGCCCTGATCCTCACTGCCATCTCATTTTTTTCCATGTTTCTGCACCACCTCCAAGTGTCCATTTCTTCTGTCCCGCAGTTCATTTGTCTTTGTAGAACAGAAGAGTCTAAGACTGTGTTGGAGGATGTGGAGGGTTCTCAATTGTACCTGTGCTGGGTGAATCCTTAGTGGAAATGAGGGGACGAACTTGGTGCCCAGTTTTTGTAGGAATTGGGTGACATGCAGGTGATCTAGTAGGAGATTTGTTGTTCATCTGACTTCAGGGACATGGTGAGCTTGACCTTGAGCAATGGAGGATGACCAGAGACCGGATGGGTGAAGGTGTAGTGGCAGCAATTATGTGTAGGAAAGAGGTCCAGTGCACAGGAATGGGCATTGAGCAAGAAAGAGTGAAAACAGATCAATGATCAGGTTTCGTGTGGAGGTCGGGTGCCTGAATCCTTTTTATGGCTTATTTCAGTTTTATGGACCCAGAAGCATCAATTAGGAAAAACAGGAGAGCTCATGAACATAGCAGGCCTGAGAGGAATTACTTGTTTATGGTGATTCTGATGGTGGATCAAATTCACATTCAGGAAATTTCACCAGAATATACTGTTGGCCCTGAGCCTAAGCCCTTTTATCTTTCTTTCTTCCATGCTTTATGATATCTAATCAACTGTTTAATTACATCTATTCTGGGCATGGTTATTTGTCTGTGGTTGGAAAACAGAGACCATAACTTTTGTAAATGTTGATAGTGCACTATAAATTTCAAATATAATTGCTAATAATTGAAAATAATTTTGTATTAATTTATCTTAATTTTTTTATCATGAAATTTTTCAAACATACAGAAATTGAGAGCATGATATAGGACATTCATATATTCTACCTTGTATCTAAAATTGTTGAGTTTGAGGAACACTGTGAGATGTAGATTTTTGTGGATATATCTGCATACACCTGAGTAATATTTTGCTAAATTTCTTGAAAGTCTATTGTAGACTAGAACTACTAACTCTTAGAGAACTCAGGGAACATTTCCTAGGAATGAAGATCATATCTCACACAGCACACTTCATTACTATACCTACAGTTATTTGTAAGTCTCTCATACCATCTAAATCCAGTCTGTGTTCAAGTTTCCCATTGCTTTTCTGAAATATCTTGTATACTTCTTCCCCTTTCCAGGATGCCACTCTGGTTCACATGTTGCTCTTTGTCATGTTTCTTAAGCTCTTTTCAGGCAGATTGGTCAGTCAACCAGTGCTTTTCCATATAATGCGTGAATCAGGATCTTTTTTCCAAACTGTCTTATTGTATCTGTGAACTTGTTTTTACATTCTCATTTGGAGTCAGGAGTTAGACTTGAATTCTTTTTATAAATCAAGGGGCAGGTATAGTGGTCCTCAGTTACTGATTTTTGCATCACACTATAAAAATTACAGACATGTGGCTCAGACTTACAGGCATGAATTTACTACAAAGAATAAGAAAATGGAAAAAGATGAAACTGTTAAGGGAGAGAGTGAAACCTCTCAGAAAGGAGGGGGACGGCATGCCCACCCTGGCTTCCAGTTTTCTAGGGAGTCTCTTGGGAGTTTTGTAGTTCTGCCAACTTTACCTCTAGACTGTTGGCTGACAGTAGTGTGGCTTCAGATTTCCAAGTTTCCATTGTTCATGTTCTTCTCCGCAGAGGGGAGATTTTCAAGTCTGTGTCCCACCTTGACTGGTTCTAATTGGAACTTGTTCTTACATATGTGACTAGGGAGAATTATTCTAAGCTCCTTGAGGTATGGACTAGGACTTTACAGGTTTTGATGAACAATTTTACCCAAATGTTATCTTCAGAATATCTATCAAATGTCTTTCAATCTTATTCTCATGAGTCATTGGTCAATCTTGGTTAATGGCAAAATTTAAAATCCAAGTTTCAGTTTTAAAAAAAATTCAGCTTTTTTTCTTTGGCATTTTGTTTTCCTATTAACATTAACATTTTGTAGAATGAGATACTTTCTGTCTTGTTCACCGCAGGTAGAATGTCATATTTATCACAACCAGAGGAAATTGCTGGACTTCTGCAAATCAAAAAACATTGTTTTGGTTGCTTATAGTGCTCTTGGAACTCAACGAGAGAAACCATGGTAATGAGAACATCAGGGAGCTTACCTCAAATGTCCTATAAGATTCACATTTTGGAAGATCACTCTCAAGTGGCTCAGGGACAGGAGAGAATTTGCACTTCTGTGAAGGTCCCATAAATCACTGATGCTGCAGGTCTAGGGTCTGCATTTGAGGATGCCTATTTAGAGTGGTTAAAATAGACCACAGTGTGTTTTGTTTGTTGGTGTAATGGTGCTTGCCTGTCATTGCAGTGTCTGGGGAAGCTGAGGCAGAAAGATTGTAAACTTGAGGCCAGCCTCAGAAACTTAGTAAGACCCTGTGTCACAAATAAAAAGGAGTAAGCATTTGCATCTCTGGCAAAATAATTTTTGATTCAACCTGTAGTAATTGCCCTTAGACACCGCCCTCCCCCCTACATACACAAACACATACCAAAAACAAACAAACAAACAAAAAACACCACCCAGAAATAACTGATATCTTCCTAACTACTTGGCCTCAGGACTTAAGCACTTCTTTCTTTTCTTTTAGGGTTGACCAGAGCTCTCCAGTTCTCTTGGATGATCCTATTCTTGGTGCCTTGGCAAAAAAGCACAAGCGATCCCCAGCCCTGATTGCCCTCCGCTACCAGCTGCAACGAGGGGTGGTGGTTCTGGCCCAGAGTTTTAAGGAGAATGAAATCAAAGAGAACATTCAGGTATAGAGGAGGGCTGTGGGAATGTGGGTTCTTCACATGTGTGCTTCTTTGAAACTTGCAAGGGTCTTATTGGAACCAGTCAATATCCGCAGCATGTCCTCTGCATGTAAGGTTTAAGGTGCTTTCAGAGTGTGTTCTTTTACTCTACAGACAGTGCAACTGGATAGAATTAGGTTGGATAAAACACAGAGATTTGGTTTTCAGCATCGGTAGCCATGTTTTGTGTAACTCTTACAAGTGACATCTTTGTATATTTTTTAATTTTCCAAAAATAGAGTTTGGATTGGGAGACTTTTATTCCTGAAATTATTATTTTTTACACTTCCCAAATACTCAATCTATTTTAATATTCATATATTTATTCAATTTGAGTTTTTTCACTTGTCACCTGTCAGTTTATGTATTACTCATTTAGATGGGTTGTTCATCTTTTTATTCTCAAGTTGGAGAACTTTTCTGAACCATTACTTAGAGTAGATGCAAAACAAACCACCCATAATATTGAGGTTAGTGCAAAGAACACTTGTTTATTTCATAATTCTATGGTTTGACTATTAGCCTTGGCTCAACCTGAACTCAGTGAATGTCTTCCAGTTACACTAGATTTTCACAATTTTGTAATAGATTCTCATATGCATCCGCAGAACATGTGCTCCCTCTGCTTCAGTCCAGCTTGCTCTGTTGTCTGGGGTGTCTCAGCTCCCCTCCATAGAATTTTACATCTGCCAGTTGATGATGCAGGCTGTATCTCATCACATACAGTGTCCCCAGGCAGTGAATGGATCCTTGCAGAGCCAGCCTTCTGATGCCTATGTAGACTCACAATGGGCACATCACTGCTTCTGCCAGGTTGTAATGGCCAATGCAAATTATAGACCATTCGAGACTCAATGGGTAGGGAAGTAGACAGGGTCTCTTAGTGAAAGAAGCTGAAGATTCACATAGGAGATTGGATACTGGGAGATGTGAATTATTGGGGGAGCATTTTTGCAAACAATTAACCACATTTATGTATTCTGAATATTGTTTTTCAGATACAGATATGTCTGTTGAAATATATTCTCCAAATTCTCTTTATGGTTTCTTTTTCCTTTTGGTATATTTTCATGAATAATGTTGGTTCTCTTGTTGTTTTAACGTCTTTACTTTGTGGTTAATGAGTGGCATATTTTTCTTACATTTGGAACTGTGCAGTCCTTTAGTACATTACTTTACAAAAGTTCTACGGTCTTCAACTCCATATTTATTTTAACTGCAGGTTTTTTTAAGATGTTATTTTAACTGAAAATCCAAATGCACACATAATTTTAAAATGACTAGCTAAATTTCGCAGTAACAGGAATTACCTTTCTGGCTACTTTTCTGTCATCAGTTGTCTTATTTGCTCTTTTTCATAATCTTCATTATCATGGAAAATCAGTCTTTCTGTCCTATATCACAAAACATTTCATACCTCTTCACTCATTTATAAATATCTTGGCTATTGTAGATTAACCTATTATAAAGAATTTAGAAGCACTTTATCAATCTCTTCCTGGATTGTTGCTGTTTGCTTGATATTGCATTGAAACCCTGACTAAATTTGGAGAGAAAAGCACTTTAAAACATTAAAGATTCTAATCCATGATTATGATATGAGTTTCCAATATTTAGCTAGTCTTTTAACATATTGCAGCAGTATTCTAATGGCAGATTTTTATTTCACTGTCAAATCTGCAGCTTAATGTTCCTGGGTATAGTACTCTTAGCTGGTATGCATTTTCTCTCAGAGCTTGATATCTATATTCTATGACCGCCTAGCTGTCAGGGTCTAGGTTGGGAAATCAACTGAGATCCAGATTTATGTTTCTCTAAACATGACCTGTCATTTTTCTCAGGAAGCCTTTAAAATTTTTATTCTGTATGTCAGGCATATTCATAATAATGTGCCTTTGTGTGGGTCTGTTGTAATTTTGTATATTTGTGGTCTTGCAAGGCTCCTGTATAGGATTTCCATTTTCATTCTTTAGGTTTGGGAAATTTTCTCATATTATTTCATTAAAAAGCTTATGCATTCCATTGTTTTGTATCTCTGAGCCTTTATCTATACAAGTGAATCTTAAATTTGGAATTTTTAGGTTATCTCATATTTCTTGGAAATTCTGTCCATGGTCTCTTAACATCTTTTCTCCATGATTAAATTTATTTTTAAGATTACATATTTAGTTTTCATTGCCTGAAACTATTTTCTAAGTGGTCTAGTCTGTTGGTGATGTTCCCTGATGAATTTTCAATTTGGTTTATTCATTCCTTCACTTCAAGGATTTCTGCTTGATCTTTTTTTTCAGAATATTTTTCTCTTTATTGAAGTGATCTTTCATTTCTTGTATTTTTTTCTCTGATTTCACTGTTTATATCATACTTTACCTGTTATATCAGTTTAACTATACAAATTTTAAACTCCTTCTTTTTTTTGAACACATAATTTTAAAGTTTACCTTAAAAATGTAAATATCTCCCAATATTTAACAGGTAAAGAAAGAAGCATATTGGTTTATTTTATGTAGTTGTTATATTTTATTTTCTAAGTAATACTGATTAAACATATTTACACACCTAATTTTAAGTCCACAGTTTAGCACTCTTATTTGTATGGCTTTAAAAGTTATAGCACAAGATCTTTACATTAAGGATTGGGGAAAAAGATTCCATTCAAAAAACAAAGCCTGATATATTATATACATGTTTTTCTCTGTACTTTATTTTAAATACATTAATTTTTAAATGATGCTCATCTTTTTTTTTTCATCTTGTGGTAAAATAGTAGTGTAACTTTTCATCAAAATAAAGTTTACCACAGATGTAAATGAACTCTCCCAATTGAAAATGGCTCTTCGGCTGCCATTAAATGAAATTTCTCAATCTAACTTAAATGAAAAAGAATTGGTAGTTGTCATCATAAGCAAAAATATGAAGTACTATAGCACTGTCTACATTGGTCCTTACAACACAAACTTTGAAAGAAGCAGAGATGTTTTATTGAAAAGTCTAGTTGGTTTTAAAAAGGCACATGGGTGTTTTTCTTGTTTGTTTTTTTAACATTCTGGAAATTTTGCCACCACCACTGTTTCTGTTGCAGAGATGGCACCTGTGACTATTGGGGTAGACAAGAATGTTGTTCAAACTAAATAAAGCCAGCCAAAATTTTAACTGCACAGTAACAACGCACTTTCTTCATGCAGCCTTGTTTCCTACATATTCAATTTTCTAACATGCATTAGAATACATAAACTTGTATTCTAATGATTTTACATTTGATTTTACAATATGGAAAAAATTTGAGGAAGGACATGACCCGGGGAAGAGAAAACGGTGATAAAGAACCCTTACTACAATGAAAATAGATACTTTCGTACCCAACTATATAATAAGAATATAATCCATTTACGTTTTCAGAGATATACTTCTCAAAGCTCCCCTTCATTTATGAGAAAGATCCTCCTCTGTGGCATTAACTGGGGTGAGGGGCATCAGTTTGTTTCGATAGAAACAGTTCAGCACAACAGGAAATCGTTTTTAACTTTGGTCCACTTGTCTTTCAGTTTAAGGACAGTCACACTGCCCATAATCAGTTCAAAAACCCAACGTGTAAATTAAAAAATATATTCGTTATTTCAATCTAAAACTGGCATAGCTGTTCTGTCATCATTCTCTGCCTTTTCAACTTGGGAATCCACTGCTGGTTTGGTCTTTAAACCCTCAGCACCTCTGTGATCTTCCCTGGCAGCCTCAGCAGCATCTGCTTGGTTAGGCTCTCTCTCCTCTTGGCTCATGATTTCAGGGGTCACATGATCCAAGTCTGCTTCTAGAAGCTCAGTTTGTACTTCCACTGGCATCTGATTTACCCGTTCAACATGCAGCTCCTCTACGTGTACTTCAGTACCTTCTTCAGTCTGAATTCGACCCACTTCTAGATAACTGACTTGGACCTGCTCTGGAAGCTCACTCATGTGTGAATCATGCACTTGGCTGTCCTGAAGCACATCTGGATGGACTTGTTCCACAGTCACTTGTGCTGAATCCACCTGGACCTGAAGTAATGGTAAAACATGCACCTTCCCAACTTGTTCTATAATAGTCATTGATGTCACTGGTTCAGTTTGCACACGTGTTTCTACTGAAAGGACTTCTTCAGTTACTAGACGCTCTGAAATATTATGAGTATCACTGAGGTGCCTCCTTAATTCATTTCCTTGCATAAACCACAAGTCACATAAAGTACAATGGTTGGGTTTATCTCCAGTGTGTATTACCAAGTGATCTTTGAACTGGTCCCAGCTGTTAAACACACTGTTACACACCTGGCATTCATACAGCTTCTTCCTTCCCTTTTTTGCCCCCACTCCAGTTTGGAATAAAGTGAGATGACATTTGAGAGTACTATTTCTAGCAAATCGTTCATGACAATTTGGACACTCAAAAGGTTTTTCACCTGCATGTTTTCAAAGATGCTCTTTAAAATGTCCAAAGTGGTCAAACTGTTTCTCACAGTACTGACATATATGAATTTTTTCCCAGTTCTTTGCTTCTTACTCATTCCACCTTCTTCAAGGTGGTAACAATTTAGGTGCTGTTTCCACGCACTCTCCTGAAGGTACCTTTTATTGCATATTTCATGCTTGAAACTCTCAGTGGAGTGTGATTTCATGTGTTCCTGTTTGCTTATGGGGTCAGATGCACAGCCATCTTCTTCTTTAATCTGCCCCTTTCTATCACCTTGTCGGTACTTGCTGGTAATATCTGCCAACAATGCTAAAGCAGAATCATCAGAGGAACCTGTGCTCTGTATGTACTTTATGGACTGCTTGGCAGAAGCCACTTCCTCTAATGTTTCCATGCCTTCATCTTCCACTTCAATTGTGCCTTCAGCAATCTCCACCTCAATTTCAACAGGCTCTGATTCTGCAGATGGCAATGACTCAGTGATAACATTTGAAGTTTCTGCAATCTTTCTTTTTTTTGCCTCATTTTTTCCTGTGGTATTTTCCTCTAATGGAGCTGAATTTTCTTTGTTTCTGACTTCAAGGGCTTTAATAGCTTCTAGCATTTGTAGAAATTCTGCTGCTTTCCATACATCATTGGCTTCTTCTTCTCCTTGTATCATTAGTTTTGCTGTGTATGTGAACTCAATTAAATGATGAAAGGCCATTTTACTAACACCTTCTATCTTCACCAAAGGTTCCTGAGTAAACTCCTGAAAGAATTTGTAGAAGAACTTACTGCAAGCAGCCAAAAAAGCCTTATGGGCCTTAAAATGATGTCCATTGACTATTAGTGTGATATCGGTAAATCGATCCTGCTCTCGTTGTTCATTCAATCTGTCCAGAATCATTTTATGATGTTCAGGAAACTCCTGAAGGAATTCCATCATCTCTTCAGCCTCCATGGCCTTCGGGTTGCTTTAGGGAAGGACTTAAACTCCTTCCTTAAGATTTCTGGTGTTGATGAATTTTGTTACTGGAGTATCTTTGTTTGTTTGGGGCAATTTCTTACCTTACCATTTCATGTTGTTTGTGTGTCTACACATCTAACAGTATGGATCTGAGATAGTAGAGTTTCTATTCTATAGACTTATAGCGTCCCTGGAGGTTTTCAGTACTTAACCATTTAGGTGGAGAGAAAGAATAACAACAAGCAATCAAATGTTATACAGCATTAATCCAAATATTTCTTGTTTTGACTTCTACAATGTTGTCAATGTAGAGACAAATAATATGCACAATTATTGCATACAATAAAAACAGTTTGCTACAGTGTTTACAATTTCAAATGGTGGAAAGTAAGAGAACAGAGGTGATGTAGGATGTAATGATTATGAGGAAAAAGGAGGGAAGATAGAATAAAAAATTAAAGGAAGTGCAAAAGAGAGAACAATAGAGATTGGCCATTAGAGGAGGAAAAGGAGGAATGATAGTCAAGGGAAACAGAGAAGTGAGAGAGAAAAATAAAAGTTTTTTATTTAAAAAATTTTAAAAATTAATAATGAAAAATAAAAATAAAATAATACAAAACTAAAATATATTAATCAAACATCCTAGTCCTCAAACAACTGATTCTTGAAAAATAACTGGTTCTAAAAATGCTATAAATTAGGAACAATATCAAATATGAATATATACAAATGTCCACGAAACATTAAGGTCACATTTGAGCATGAAATGAAAAAAGGAAAAAGAAGAAAAAAGATCTCAAAAATTAAAGAATTGTTTCTGTTGGAGTTCAAAATATTCTCAGCTTCCTTTCTCAGCAGTTAGGTGGGCTTGTTTGGACAATGATATTTGCTCCACCCTCATGGTGGAATTTCTAGGGTGAAACAGGTAGTCCCAGAGGCAGAACTCTTAGAGGCAGGACTTATGCTTAGGCTCCAGACTCTTCACTGCATGGAATTGGCCTGGAGATTTCAAATCAGCCTTCCTGTAGAGCCTAGCAATTGCTGGTCCATGCTGAAAGACTGTACTCCAGTGATCTCCCCTTGGGCTCCACTCATGTTGTGGAAGGGTCAAATTTTAATCCACTATATCATCTGGGGACTGCATGGTTCCTGGTCTTGGGTTTAGTCTCCAAACTCAATCTCTCCATCTCCCACCCTTTCCAATTCCTAGCCAAGTGAGTCTCTCCCAGCTGGTCCTGGAAGCTAGCAAGATCTCAGTGGGAGGGGCGGGCTAGGAGGGTTTTCACAACCAGTTGTCCCCTGTGTAAAGCTCTCTCCACAATAGATTTTCTCCTGGTTACTTAGGCTTACTTTATGTTGTGCATGTGGGTTTGCTAGGCCTGTATTTAGGCCAGACTTGGATTTGCCAGGAATCAGGTCCCTCAGCTGCCAGCTCCCTGCAGTACTGCTGCAAAATGATTTCATCTTTCACCCTCCACACACCAACTTGAGAGATGTGGTTTCCTTCCCATACGAGTATATTGTGTAGCACATCTTTTAGTTTAAAATGTGGATTCATTAATTCCTTTATCCTCTGTGCTCATGGAGAGACCAATCTGGCTGGTAACTCCAGCTGTGGCAGTAGCTGTGGTGCTGGGCATTTCTTCCTGATTTGATTAGTCTAACTTAATGAGTACCCAATATGTTTTGAGTGTCCAAAATGAATTTCCAGAAAAGTCACCCCCTTATATCATTTGTTCACCCACCTTGTTGAGAAACTACTTGTCTGGTTTTATGCCACTGAGCAGCCGGGAAATTTGACTTTACATTCAGCCAACTTGAAACCTCTTCAGTAAACTTCTCCATGAAGGCCTTTGTATATATTCTGTTAGATTTATTCATACAGTAGTGATAATTCTGATAATCCCTTTTCATTTTGAGAATTTCCAAATGTACAGAAAAGTTCAAAGAATTCTGTTAGTTCTATTTACCTCACTCATCAATTGTTAAATTATAAACATTTTACTCTTGCCGTTTTTGAGGAAATTACTTATGATTTAAGTATCCATTTGTTTAGGCATGTTAGCAATTTATGAAAACTGTTTTCATGATTAAAATGTCTCAGATTTAGACAAGGTGATTCTCTTTCCACCACCTCCTTTGACTTTATTAACCTAATTAACAGGATATAATTAGTACTTTAAGAATTTATGACTTAAAAATTGTTGAACAAAAATCAGTATTGAAGTTTGAAGTTTCCAGTGGTGCGATATAGAAACTGACCTGTAGCTGGGCGCAGTGGCACATGCCTAGGATCCCAGCAGCTCAGGAGGCTGAGGCAAGAAGATGGAGAGTTCAAAGAAGCCTCAGCAAAATCAAGGTGCTAACCAATTGAGTGAGATCCTATCTTTAAATAAAATACAAAATAGGGGTGGGGATGTGGCTCATTAGTCCAGTACCCTTGAGTTCACACCCTGGTACCTTCCCCTCTCCCCCCAAAAAGAAAAATATCAAAGAGTATCCTTGGAATTATTGAATTGTCTTACATATCTCAAAATGTTGCCTCTAGCTTTTTCTGGGTCTTTTAAGTACATGACACTGTAATCTTGGTATAACATTAGCTTTATTTGCTACAGCTTCTGTTTAATGATCTCTCTTTGTCTGTAGTTGGTAGAATTTCACTACATTATGCATTAGAAGTTATTTCTTTTTAATTTTCATCTGATACTTATTGACCATTTGAGTGTTTTGCTTCATGTCTTTAATAAGTTTTGGAAACTTCTCAGATATTTTAAATGTTTCTGCAGTTATCTGATTTCATTGTATTTCCAGGATTGGCAATGCACCGTCCACCTACGCTAAATACTTTCTGCTTGTGTGGTAGGTTTTTGATTTCGAGTTGACTGCAGAAGACATGAAAGACCTAGATGGCTTGAACAGAAATTATCGATACCTTGCTGCTGAGTTGTAAGTAATGGTGGTTGACATGTGGCCATTGTTTGTTTTAGTTTCAAGTCTTTCCCTCTTATTCAATGGAGTTTTGATCAGACCTCAGACACTGACGTGGCTGACAAATGGCACCTGTGGAGGCCATAGGGAGAACATTTGGTTTTGAGTTTGAAAATGGAGATATCTCAATGCAGAGGATAAAGTCGTTTTTGAGAAGAGAGATTCAAAAGCAAGGGAAGAGTGTGCGGAGAATACATCTGAAGAGAATTATAGTCATGAAAAAATTTTTACTCTTTCTTGATGCTTTATGGTTATAGAGTCTGACAGTGCACATATGTTATAAGTGAGGGTAAACAAGGAATATTTGTCCCTTCAGCTTGAGGGAATGTTAATTTATAATAGAAATTAATGTGATGACATGTGAGAAGGGATTAGATAATCAATGATGATATGTCCTTAAAAACTGGAAGGTATATTGTTATCATTTCTAATATATTTTAATATAAATTAAATAAAGGAAAAGGAGGAACGTAATACCAAGAGAGAGTAGCAAGCAATTGGCAATTCTTGCTCCCTATTAAATACTTCAGGAAGTAATGATTTTCTGTTGTATTGTTTCTGAAGTATAGAGATGTAAATATTATATGGTGAGCTCTAGAGGCACATCTACCTTATAAACAACATCCTTTCCATATCTGAGTGTAGCACCATGTCATGTGTGATCAGCAGTGAGAAAATAGTTAATAAATTATTGAAATGGAAGTTAAATTGCTATCCAAATACTCTACGCTAAAATACTTTTTGTATCGGTCAATATCTAAACCTGTTTTTATACTAAAGATGGCATAACTGGATGTGTCCTCCTCTACAAATATGTATCCACGGTGCAATCTTTTTCTGTTTTCACTGAGAAGAAATAAGGAAAGATATCTTTCTTTGATACAGCTAAGGGAGATGAATATGAGTGAATTCTTGTTTCAGTGAGTTTTTTGTGTGCTGTTCTAGAAAAGGGAATACAATTTGAATAATTTAGTTACCTTTCTGATAAAGCTATATTCAGGAAAGTAGGAAAGGCGGATTTCACAACCACTCAGGAAATATAATGGAGTTTGTAGATGTCACTTCTTTACCCCTGTAGAAAAGGTGTCACTGAGTCTGTTACACATTTTTCTTTCTCATTTTAGTGGAGCTGATCATCCAAATTATCCATTTGCTGATGAATATTAACGTGGACAGCTTTGTCATGACTTCTACTGGTATTCCCCATGTGGATTGTGATGCAGGAGACAGCTCAGGTGCTACTGATTGGACACATCACTTGTGTTGTTAACCTGTGTATCTTAGCAACTCACATTCTGCTGAAACAACCTTTACCAGTCCAGTAAGGAAGACACTAAAATTTCATCAATTTTTGAAAAAAATAAAGTTGTTTATCTCAAGATTCTATATTCACTCTATTATGTTTATGATTACTTTCTTTTTGAGTGATTATGAACAAAACCTAATTTGGCTACCAGCCGGTAAGCAGGGGTTTGGTGATGTTTCTGAGGTAGGGGAATATAGGAGTTCTCAGGATCTAAAGAATAGCAATTGGTATTTATTTTTCAGTGTTTCTCTAGCCCAGGGGATAATCAGAAAAGAGAATACATTTAGATAATGTTTCATGGTCTTCAAGATGAAGCACAAAAGGCCAGGATAAGCATCAGGTCAATGGCTCATTTCCTGCAGATTGAGGACCAGAGCTCCTGAAAACTAGGGAATAAGGTTCACTTTTCAGATGGTTGTCAAGGAGGTGAGAGGAAAACCATCTTGTAAAAAGTGTGATTGTCAGATGTGCCAAGGCTGAAGTGAGCAGAGTTGAACACTTCTCTGCTTGAGGACTATGATAAAAATTCTTTATTTCTGGCACATTATAATTATTCATAGTAGTGAGATTCATGATGCCAAATTCACACATACACCTAACATTTGATCAATCTCATACCTCAATAACTTCCCTTCTTGTCCTCCTCCTCCCCATGATCTGCTTGCTCTACTCTCCTGGTCTTCCTACTATTATTGTAATTTACTTAGTGTGATGTACATGAACATGTATATATTAAGTGATTTGATTTTATTCATATACTGTGGTATATACATACCTGGAAATAGCATAATAAGGTAGATTTTATCCCCCAGGTACTTTCCTATGCCTTTTCCCAACTCACGCCTTTCTATTGATTCCTTTCCTCTACTCTGTTGTTTTCCTTTTACCAAATGTTCTTTTGATGATAATACTCTACAGATAAAAAAAAAAAACGTTTTGTGTACTTTATCAAATACCATAGCTGGATTTGTGATTAGCATCAGAAGAAAAGTTGAAACAACCTTAATTACAACATACTTGAAAAAACTTATGTCAAATTGGAGGCATTCATAGAAAGGAATCTCATAAATCACTTGAAAATTTAGAACATAGAGTGATGTGAGAAAATGTTGGACTAGTAAACTTCCAGTTTCTCCCATGGAAACATCAAGAAACCATTAGATTCTGGGGAATTAACAGTATACACGTTTGTAAACAGTCAGTTGTCTAAAGCACCAAAGAAAGCATGCAATGAAGGAAAAGGAGATTCACAATGGAAGAAAATTTCAGTGTGGTTTTGCCTGCCTGCCTGCCATTGCCAAAGCTGTGTCACACAGAATGGTCTTGGTCTTTAGGTAGTGTCAACAGGCCTATCAACTTCTTTCCTCAAAGCAAATTAACTCTACTACAAGTCACTGCATCTTATCTGGTCACAAACTTTGGAAGATACCAGTTAGCGAGGCTGTGCTTATCATCTCTAAGACACCTTGCCTTGGCATGCAGTGTAACCTCAAAAACAGTTGCTGAAATTAGACAACACACCTCAGCAGATCAGAGAGGTGACTTGTTTCTCATAGTGCAGCAAACATACCATATCTCTTAGACAGGTTTACTCCCACAACAAAAAGGCCAGAGGAAGAATAAGCTATGGATATGGTTCACATGAGTCTAGAAGTTCTCCAATCTACTCCTGGCCCTTCCCTCTTCTGTGTGTTGACATCATTAGGCTGGGAGCAGAGCACCCAGCACAGCAGCACAATATCCAATTTAGGAAAAGGAGCCAGCTCTTATTAAAATTGCCTTCTTACACCAGAGGGATACTTGCAGAGAAGCCCCTAGCAGGATCCATCTCATGTGGCATTGACTAGGACTGGGTCACAGTCCCTTTGAAACAGTGACCATATGTTAATGGCAATGGAATTAATATGACTGACTCACAAATAACCTGGGTGAAAGAGATGTTGGAGAGACCACCATCTCAGTCACTGAAGTCATAATGAAAGAGCAATGATTTATTTATTTATGTTTCATTTTTTTCCAGTGTTGCCTAGACTTTGAATTGCTTGGGAAACTTAAAATCTTGTGATAGCTTAAGTTTTATTTCAACCAAATGTGTATGAGTCTTTTGGTTGAAGACTTAGGTTTAAGTGAATTGGTCAATATAAATAGCCATGAAATGATTAGTTCTCATTAGAGACATGTTTCTCCCAGATAGTTGGTACAAGGAAAGATCAATAGGTAAACAGCATAGGCCTCACCCAGCAGTAGGTCTGTTATAGGAGAATCGTAAGAGAGTGAGAGGAGTTTGCCAACTTTCATTTACTCTATTATTTTGTTTTCTAAATTTTTACATTTGTTTTAATGAGTTATAGATGACAGTAGAATGCATTTATGCACCTTGATATATCATACATAGATGGAATATAACTTCTTATTTTTCTGAGTATACATGTTGCAGAATCATATCGGTCATGTAGTCACATGATGTCTGTTTCATTCTACTAACTTTCCTATCCTCACATCCCCTAACCTCCCTTCCCATCACTCCCCCTACCTATTCTAAGGTAACACTATTTTTCCCTAGTGCCCCCGGCTTTATTATGAATTAGAATCCGTATATTAGAGAAAACATCCAGCCTTTTGTTTTGTGGGATTGGATTATTTCACTTAGTATGATATTCTCCAGCTCTAATCATTTACTGGCAAATGCCATAATTTCACTCTTCTTTAAATATTATTAAAATATTTAAATAATATTCCATTGAGTATATATACCACATTTTCTTAACCCAATCAATAAATGGGCTAAGGAATGAACAGACACTTCAGAAGAAAAAATACAATTGGTCAACAAATATATGAAAAAGTATTCAACATCTCTATCAATTAGAGAAAAGTGAATGCAAATCAAAAGTACTCTAAGATTTTATCTCATTCCTGTCAGAATGGCAATTATCAAGAATACAGGCAACAATAAATGTTGGCGAGGATGTGGTGAAAAAGGTACACTCATACTTTGCTGGTGGGACAGCAAATTGGTGCAATCACTATGGAAAGCAGTATAGAGACTCCACAGAAAACTGGGAATGGAACCACCATATGACCCATCTATCTCACTCTTTGGTTTATACCCAAAGGACTTAAAAATCAGCATACTAT